>NC_133379.1:5339443-5368387 GCF_049309525.1 Garra rufa
GAACAGTTTTACTCAGCTGTTGCTGAGTCAGTTCTGTGAACTTCTATAACCATCTTGTGTCATATACACATGGTTGCTTATATGCATGTATGCATGCATCACACCAAAACCACAACACATTTTTGCACACACTTGGTGAATAACTCTTATTCTGATTCTAATATAACTACCGTACATGTTTCACTATATTGCACGTTTAAATATATTGCACAGCCCTAATAAAAATTCAGCACTGTGTCACAGAAATAATTTGTATTTTAAAGTATGTTAAAATAGGAAACCAATATTCGAAATTGCAATAATATTTCACAATTTTACAGTTTTTTTTATCTGTATTTTTGATCAAACAAATATAGCCTTGATGTGCATAACAGACTCTGAAGACTGAAGTAATTAATGCTAAATGTTCAGCTTCACAGGAATAAATTACACTTTAATTTCTACTAAAATAGGAAACAGTCTTATAAACAGTAATATTTTACAATAAGACTGTTTTACTGTATTTTTACCAAATAAATGCAACCTTGATAAGCATAAGAGACATCTTTAAAAAAAAAAAAAGTGAATTATTCCAAACTTACATACATACACTCCCTTCATAAAATATCTCAGCAATTAATTCAGTTTTTTTTTTGATCAAATAAATATAGCCTTGATGTGCATAACAGACTCCATTAAAAATCTTCACAGGAATAAATTACACTTTAATTTTTTCTAAAATAGAAAACGGTCTTATAAATTGTAATAATATTTTACAATAAGACTGTTTTACTGTATTTTTATCAAACAAATGCAACCTCGATAAGCATAAGAGACGTCTTTCAAAAACCTTAAAAAAATATTAATTATTCCAAACTTACATACATACACTCCCTTCATTAAAATATCTTAGCAAATTAAATTTATCAAATAAATATAGCCTTGATGCGCATAGCAGACTCCATTAAAAATCTTACTGTTCCCAAACTTTTGAACAGCACTTTTTTTAACCTTCAGTTTTTAATCAGTGTAATGGCAAAAAATATTAAGTGACACTGAAGTAATGGCTGCTAAATGTTAAGCTTCACAGGAATAAATTACACATTTTAATTTCTACTAAAATAGAAAACGGTCTTATAAATTGCAATAATATTTTACAATAAGACTGTTTTACTGTATTTTTTTCAAATAAACGCAACCTTGATCAGCATAAGAGACATCTTCTTAAAAAAAAAAAAAGTTAATTATTTTAAAGTTACATACATACACACACTCCCTTCATTAAAATCTCAGCAAATTAATTCAGTTTTTTTTGTGATCAAATAAATATAGCCTTGATGCGCATAACAGACTCCATTAAAAAAACATTAAAAATCTTACTGTTCCCAAACTTTTGAACAGCACTTTTCATCTTCAGTTTTTAATGAGTGTAATGTCAAAAAATATTAAGTGACACTGAAGACTGAAGTAATGGATGCTAAATGTTACACTTTAATTTCTACTAAAATAGAAAACGGTCTTATAAATTGTAATAATACTTTACAATAAGACTGTTTTACTGTATTTTTTTTTTTTTCAAATAAACGCAACCTTGATATGCATAAGAGACATCTTCTTAAAAAAAAAAAAAAGTTAATTATTTTAAAGTTACATACATACACACACTCCCTTCATTAAAATCTCAGCAAATTAATTCAGTTTTTTTTGTGATCAAATAAATATAGCCTTGATGCGCATAACAGACTCCATTAAAAAAAAACATTAAAAATCTTACTGTTCCCAAACTTTTGAACAGCACTTTTCATCTTCAGTTTTTAATCAGTGTAATGTCAAAAAATATTAAGTGACACTGAAGACTGAAGTAATGGATGCTAAATGTTACACTTTAATTTCTACTAAAATAGAAAACGGTCTTATAAATTTTAATAATACTTTACAATAAGACTGTTTTACTGTATTTTTATCAAATAAATACAACCTTGAAGAGCATAAGAGACGTCTTTCAAAAACCTTAAAAATGTTAATTAATCCAAACTTACATAAAAACACTCACTTCATCAAATATCTTAGCAAAATAATTCTGTTTCTTTCAGATTATTTGAAGTCTTTTCCTTTATTTGTGGTTTTATGTTACAATTTATGTTTTTAATTTTATTAACCCACAACTGCAAAATATGTTAACTTATTATTATATAAAAAATATTGTGAACATCTACATTCAAGATGACATACGTTAATCCATTGCTCATGGGTGGATCTATGCATTCTTTCCCTATAGCCAAAGGTAATTTATGTTGCTTTCGCAACTCTCACCTCTCCATGCTCTACTGCTCTGCCCTTCGGGGTGTCCTCAGGTAAGAAGTAAAGTCTAGAACTGGCCAGCAGGCGGCGTTGCGTCTGATCTTCCCATAGTAATGTGACCTCTGCTATACACACGGGCTCCTGGGGGCCACAGCGCATGAAGTAGAACTCCCCAAGCTTCCAAACCTGCGTTGGACCCCCAGACGCTTGCTTGCAACCCACTGACTTATAAAAGGCAAAGGACCCTCGAAGGCAGCTGGGAGCACCTAACCACTGTTTAGGACAAAAGCAAAATTTTAGAAAATATACATAGGATTGTATGCACATATGAAAACAGCAGAATAAAGTCACCCACATTACAGCTTTTTTGCAGCTGTGTGAGAAAATTACACATTTGCTTAGAATACCTTCGACAATAATGAGTCACAGCACAAAAATGATAGGTTACGCAAGTTCACAAGCATTAAAAACAGTCTATGGTTAAAAAACAACTTATCAATTCATATAGTTCACTTGGTTCACTTTGCTCCTGTCAAAGTATTTTAAGCAAATAGAAGTGCTGTCATTACACAAACAACTCCTAACATTCAACGCTCTGGAAGAAAACTTATGCATATAAACCATGAAGCTCAAATACACACATGCAAACACCCTTCACATGATTCAAATTATCTGTCTGAGCAGTAAGCACTGCAGTCTTCTCAAATCAGCTGAGCAGCAGGAAAAATAATCTGACTTTTATCAGGGTTTTTGCAAAAGTCTGAGGCGAAAAAAAGCTAAATACTCAAAACATAATATATACAGTAGGGGCAAATTACACAGCTCAGCTACTAATCATTCACATAACCTACTCAGAATTGCTTGGTCCTCGTTTCCATGGTTGAAAACACATTCCAGTGTATTAATCTACTTTGGAATGGCCTAATAGCAGTGGAAAACGCATAAAGATTTTTTGTATTTGAGTTATGGAAAGTATAACACAAAAATGGTACAAAGATGGTGACAAAATGTGGTTTGCACATACATTGTATGTGTCAAAATTATGTAAATCATGTTCCATGAAGATATTTTTTTTAATTTCCTACCATAAATATATCAAACCTAATTTTTAATTCATAATATGCATTGCCAAGAACTTCATTTGGACAACTTTAAAGGTGATTTTCTCAATATTTAGCTTTTTTGCCACCATCAGATTCCAGATTTCCAAATATTTATATTTCAAACAAATATTGTCCTATCAAACCATACATCAATGGAAAACTTATTTATTCAGCTTTTAGATAATGTATTAATGTCAGTAAAAAAAAAAAAAAAAAAACTATATGACTGGTTTTACGGTCCAGGGTCAAATATATTTGTTATTTAATTTTTTATAACATTAAAATGTATTAATACTATTATTATTATTGTTGTTGTTGTTTTAATATCTTATTAAAATATAATAAGCTATTATTGTAAATGCATACTAAAATATCTAAAAAAAATAATATATATATATATATATATATATATATATATATATATATATATATATATATATTTTTTTTATTTTATTTTTTTTTATTTTTATTTTTTTTGGTTAAAAGCATGAATGTATAACGCTGTGGTTTAAATATATTGGTTTAAATAATTATTGTAACATTAAAATGTGTTAATACTAGTCTAATTGTTGTTGTTTTAATAACTTAAAACATACTATAGCTCAAAAAATAAAAGAAAATGGTTTAAAACAAATGTACAATACAGTGGTTTAAATATATTCTTTTAAATCATTTCATAGCATTAAAATGTAAAAGCATACTATATCTCAAAAATAAATAAAAAGAAAAAATATGGTTAAAAGCATGAATGTATAATACTGTGGTTTAAATGTATTCTTTTAAATAATTTTTTAACATTAAAATGTGTTATTATTAGTATTATTGATGTTGTTTTAATATCTTATTAAAATATAATACGCTTTTGTTATTGTAAAAGCATACTATAGCTCAAGAATAAATAAAAAGAAAAAAATGTGGTTTAAAGCATGAATGTATAATACTGGGGTTTAAATATATTCTTTTAAATCATTATTATAACATTAAAATGTGTTAATACTAGTATAATTGTTGTTTTAATATCTCATTAAAATATAACAAAGTTATTGTTAAATATATTCTTTTAAATATTTTTGTTCATTAAAATGTGTTAATATAAGTAGTAATTCTGCTATTTTAATATCTTATTAAAATATAATAAGCTATTATTATTGTAGACATATTAAAATAGCTTAAAAAATAAACAAGGAATATATATATATCTTAGTTAAAAGCATGAATGTATAATGCTGTGGTTTAAATATATTCTTTTAAATCATTATTATAACATTAAAATGTGTTAATACTAGTATAATTGTTGTTTTAATATCTCATTAAAATATAACAAAGTTATTGTTATTATAAAAGCATACTATAGCTAAAAAATAAAGAGAAAAAACGTTTTTGGTTAAAAGCATGAATGTATAACACTGTGGTTTAAATAAATTCTTTTAAATAATTTTTATAACATTAAAATGTGTTAATATTAGTTTTATTGCTGCTGTTTTAATATCTTATTAAAATATAATAAGCTTTTGTTATTGTAAAAGCATGCTATAGCACAAAATAAATAAAAAGAAAACAATATGGTTTAAAGCATGAATGTATAACACTGTGGTTTAAATATATTATTTGAAATAATTTTTAACATTAACATGTGTTAATATTAGTATTATTGATGTTGTTTTGTTATCTTATTAAAATATAATAAGCTTTTGTTATTGTAAAAGCATACTATAGCACAAAAATAAATAAAAAGAAAACAATATGGTTTAAAGCATGAATGTATAACACTGTGGTTTAAATATATTATTTTAAATAATTTTTTACATTAAAATGTGTTACTATAAGTATTACTTCTGCTGTTTTAATATCTTATTAAAATATAATAAGCTATTGTTATTGTAGACACAGTAAAACAGCTCAAAAAATAAATAAGAAATATATATATATATACTTTCTTGGTTAAAAGCATGAATGTATAATACTGTGGTTTAAATATATTCTTTTAAATAATTTTTTAACATTAAAATGCGTTAATATTAGTAGTATTATTGCTGCTGTTTTAATATCTTATTCAAATATAATAAGCTTTTGTTATTGTAAAAGCATACTATAGCTCAAAAAATAAATAAAAAGAAAAAATAATGGTTAAAAAATGAATGTACAATACTGTGGTTTAAATATATTCTTTTAAATCATTTTATAGCATTAAAAGGTGTTAATTCTAGTATTATTGATGTTGATTTAATATCTTATTAAAATATAAGCTTTTGTTTTTGTGAAAGCATACTATAGCTTCAAAAAAAAGAAAGAAAAAAGGTAAAAAAAAACATGCATGTACAATACTGTGGTTTAAATATATTTTTAAATCACTTTGTAGCATTAAAATGTGTTAATACTAGTATTATTGTTGTTTTGATATCTTATTAAAATATAGTAAGCTATTTTTATTGAAAAAGCATACTAAAACAGCTCAAAACAAAGAAAAGGAAAAGTGTTTTTTTTTATAAAGCATGAATGTATAATACTGTGGTTTAATTATATTCTTTTAAATCATTTTATAACATTGAAATGTGATAATATTAGTATTATTATTGATGTTGTTTTAATATCTTATTAAAATATAATAAGCTTTTGTTATTTTAAAACCATACTAAAAAAGCTCAAAAATAAATAATAAAAATGAATGGTTAAAAGCATGAATGTATAATGCTATGGTTTAAATATATATTTTTTAATATAATTTTTACAACATTAAAATGTGTTAACATTGCTATAATTGTTGTAATTTTAATATCTTATTAAAATATAAGCTTTTGTTATTGTAAAAGCATACTATAGATCCAAAAAAGGTTAAAAACGTGAATGTACAATACTGTGGTTTAAATAGTCTTTTAAATCATTTTATATATTAAAATGTGTTAATACTAGTATTAATGTTGTTTTAATATCTTAAAATATAGTAAGCTATTGTTATTGTAAAAGCAGACTAAAATAGCTTAAAAAATATAGAAAAAGAGTGTTTTTTGATAAAGCATGAATGTACAATACTGTGGTTTATATATGTTTTTTAATCATTTTTATAACATTAAAATGTGTTATAATTAGTATTATTGCTGCTATTTTAATGTCTTATTCAAATATAATAAGCTTTTGTTATTGTAAAAGCATACTATAGCTAAACAATGGTTAAAAACATGAATGTACAATACTGTGGTTTAAATCATTCTTTTAAATCATTTTACAGGATTAAAATCTGTTAATACTATAATAGTATTAATAGTTAATAGTTAATAATATTGTTGCTTTATTATCTTATTAAAATATAGTAAGCTATTGTTATTGTAAAAACATACTAAAACAGCTCAAACAAATAAAAAAAGAAAAAATGGTTAAAAACAATAATGTACAATACTGTGGTTTAAATATATTCTTCTAAATCATTTTATAGCATCAAAATGTGTTTATTCTAGTATTAGTTGTTTTAATATCTTATTAAAATATAGTAAGCTATTGTTGTTGTAAAAGCATACTAAAATAGCTCAACAAAATAAAGCATATAAATATAAAGCATGAATATACAATACATTTTTGTAAACTAAAATGTGTTAATATTAGTATTATTGTTGTTTTATTATCTTATTAAAATAATAAGCTATTGTTATTGTAAAAGCATATTATAGCTATTTTTTGTTGTTGTTAAAAGCATGGATGTATAATACTGTGGTTTAAATATATTCTTTTAAATCATTTTTGTAACATTAAAATGTGTTAATATTAGTATTGTTGTTTTAACATCTTATTAAAATATAATACACTATAGTTATTGTAAAAGCAGACTAAAATAGCTCAAAATAAATACAAACAGGTAAAATACTTAAAGCTATAAACAAACTGAATTCATTAGATGCTAGATATTTTATGAGGGCAGTGTATGTATGGACAATATATGTATTTTTAAATGATGATGATGAAGCTATTCATTTTTATGTCAACACCAAATAATATTTCCATTGCAAGAACAGAGTAATATCACAAATAATAAAAGAAAAGCTCTTACAGCATTGTAAGATCTTAAATCTAGCATATATGTATACAAGGTCTTTGTTTTCGTTGTTATTATTTTTTGTTTGTATTAAAATATTAATGAACGGAGTATAAACAATGCAACATGCACATGTATATTATTTCATTTATACGTAATATACGTATTTTGTAAAGAGACATGAATCGTACATGCAAAGCATTGTGTGCCATATGTTTTCCATAGTAACAGTGTCCCACTGCCTCTTGAAAGTGGCCTGAACGTGACATACTCAGTACTTTAACTTAAAATGTCAATCACAGGACTCGTTCACGAAGTAATACACAGTCACGGGTCACTCACCCCCGCCCCACCCCCACCGGTAACCCACATATTCACCGAAAAACCGACCAATCAGAAGCCACAACATTCGGCGTCCACATGTCGAGCACCTACTGGTAAAAAAGAGAACTAGTCTTACAGTTAAACCACAATACACGTCTGTGACTGTCAACTTTTTTCTTTATGTACTCAAACAAACAGCAAAAGAAATATATTACTCCATTTCCAAAAACACAGGGAAAGACTGAGAAAGATTTAGAGAAACATAACTACAACCAATATGACCTTGGAGCTCTTACTGTGCCCAGAATTGTTTACATTTATGATATATAAATGAAAATATACGTTCATGTTAGACTTATTAACGATGAAATTGTTTAAATTTCATATACAATATCTTAAATAACAACCGTGATAAACAACGTCCTCAATCCGGGTGCTTTGTGAGGCTTAATAATACTGGTATTCATTCAATACGTGCAACAACATATTTTAGGCAACTTCCTACTGCCACATACATAAAAGTCTCATATATCGTTTCACAAATGTACTGCTATAGCCTAGCATTTCTAGCCAAAAACGACTAATATCATATTAATATTAATAATACGGAACAACTAAACGATATTACGCTATATTGACCAAACACAACATTTTAAGTATAATATTACGGCTCATATAACGATCAAATAACTTAAGCATGACGAAAAAACTTCGTAGTCTCAAACAAAATCAGCAGCTCCACCAAGTTTACCTCTTCCTAGAAGTTTCATTACCACGTCATTTTTAAATCATGCTTAATATTCGCGATATTTCATCGAAAAATGTGTCGACCGATTGTGGTTAAAAACAACACAGCTTTGCCTTTAAAATCGCGGGCTCGACTCATATCGTTTTTAATAGAAAATAAAACAAAATCTGTTTGGCAAATGTGAAATGTGGGGGTGGGGGGGCAAGAGGGAGAATCTAGGTAGTCAACACGACACACAAAGAAATTAATCATTAACGAAAAAATCGAAATATCAAAAGCACGCGTTCTTGATATAACAATATTTTTTTACACAAATACGATATAGCATCAAGAAAATTTCAAATACATTTCAAAACAAATAAAAGTTTCTCGTCGAAATACGAGGCAATATTTTCAAGGCTTCGTTGGCTTGATTGGATAGGAATCAATTCGGTATTTTAGCGAACTTCAAATATTACGACGTGTCGAGGGAGCATCGGTTAACAAATAACGAATTTAATTTTCAAAAACAAAGAGGCAAATTTCAAGCTCGCGCGCCGACCGCCTCGAGCTGCAACAAAGTAACAATTTAAAGTTGTAATTCAGTTTACCTGTATCGTACTCTGCTCCATTGCAACTCAACATTCCCTTATCCCTCTCGATGCCCCCTATCAAGTTACACAGCCGGGTACTAACAGCACCGGCACACACATAAACGTAGCTGAAGAAAAGCTTGTGCTTTTTTGTGAAAATAGGGCAGGATCTAGGTGTGGCTTAACTCCATTTGCCAAAAGAACTTTAATATATGTTGTGCATTGTACATAAAATAGCTTGTGGAAACATGCTCGCTGTTTAATTTAATCCACTGACTAACAGCGATCATTAAATACAACACTATTTCAATATGGAGCCTTGAAATCAGCATTTCAAGACAAAATCTATATCTACAGCACAGAGCATGCGTGTTGATTTTTAATGAAACAGCTCATTTGGAATGCATTAAACAAATAGTGAACCCATAAAGATTTTTATTACTGGTGTGACGTGAAATATTTATTCATTCGTGTTATTTATTTATTCTATATAATATTTGATTATCATATACCCTATATGCAGGGGATTTCCTCTAATAAAAATATACATTTTCGAAGTGTAAACACTAGTTGTGTTTGCCAGCACAATCGCTTCCTAGAACATTTAGATGAGTTCGTTTTTGAAATGTAAAAAAGATATTAAAATATTTATATAATAAACAATATAAAATTCATTTATTTTGTTCTCCAGCAGGGGGAGTGCGCACGTGATCATTTCAACCAGACAATGGCTGTGACATTTCATTTTTTTCCTGCTCTTGCTGACATCATAAACCTGAATTGCATGAAAACATGGTTGACTCGTAGTTGTCTGTATTAGACTGTAAAGAAAAATATTCTCATATTAGTTATTTATTTATAACTATTTTAAAGATTTGATATTACATATAACAGTCATCATTGTTCAAGGGGAGGGCAACAAACAAATACAGTCTTTACAATATTGATTGCAAATACTATTGAGAATTTGATTCTTTCCCATAGTTGGAGGCATGTGTCCTCCCCCCATGATCTACACCCCTGCAGCAGAACAAATGTTGTCCCCCATCAGTCCTGAGAGGATATATGACAGCAGGAGGTCACACCACCATTGCAAACAGCCAAATTTGCATTTGCACTTGCATTTTTATTCTTCCGGGTCATTGTAAAATCTGTGGTTAATGTGAAGCAACTGGGAATAGTTTTTCTATTGGGCAAACCTTAATTTCCCTCTAATTATGTTAAAAGTATTTTAAAATATAGCCATGCATGCCTTAAAAATAAATAAATGAATAGAAAATGCAATATAGAATATTGTGTTTGAGTATGTTATTAATATAAGATCAACCATTATTAATTCATTAATAAATAATAATAATAATAATAATAATAATATCATCAGCGTTCTCTTTTTCATTTCATCTACAACACACTTTATACAAATAAGCACAAAACTGCCATAATAACTATAATAATAATAATAATAATAATTATAATAACAATAATAAATAATATAATAATAATATTATAAAAGTGGAATAAATTTAATGTATAAAATGAGGAATTTGATATATGTATATATATATGTGTGTGTATATATATATATATATATATATATAGGATTGAATTAATAGATTTTAAGAAATTATAATTCTTTATAAAAAATGTAATTGATTAAATAAAAAAATCAAATATATAAGGAATTATGGATTGTGCCATTAAGCAGCAGTCAAGGTCAATTGTTTCTTTTTTCACATATGGTTCTAAATATCATCACTGATTTTCAAGCTATATGTCATTAAATGATCTCTTAAGTTAAACAATATTAAAAATTAAGTAATTTTAGGGGAGTTTGCAAATTCATCTTAAATATAAAAATGTAAAAATGAACAGGAAGCTGGAGCACACGTACACACAGTGCGTTTAAAAGACCTCAAGGGGGTGCTGTTGCCCATTTTTTGTGAGACATAAACTGCTGAATTTGAAACTCATTCTTGTCAGTCGATATATCTCTAAATGTCTATGAGATAAGACAGTTGAGAAGTGCTGGGACATTCAACATTCTCTAAATACTGCACTAAAATTCACTAAAAGCTCATTTATGATGGTACTGTTTCTAGAGGTGAATGAAATATAAGCCTACCTACACTTGGGAAAAAAGAAGCTTAATGCTTAATTGTACTGAATGTACTTTAAATGCACCGTACTTGCAGATAAAGTAATATTAATTAAATATAAGGCCAAATAAGTGTACCTAAAGAGAGTAAACTTTCATGACTGTTTTTTTAACATACATTTTTAAAAAGCACTTTGGCATAATGTGAAATTAAACATTTCATTTTATGAGACCATTTTTGTCACGTTTGCAGGGCTGAGAGATGATGTCTGGGTCCAAATGCAGGTAAGTATATATTTAATAAAACAAAACACAAACAAAAGGCCAACACGGCACAACACGACTTGAATATAACATAAACTAAACAGACCACAAAACCAGTCATAAGGGTCAATTTTTTGAAATTGAGATTTATACATAATCTGAAAGCTGAATAAATGAGCTTTCCATTGTTGTATTGATGGTTTGTTAGGACAATATTTGTATATACCACTATTAAAAAAATAATAATAATCCTTTAAAGTTGTCCCAATGAAGTTCTTAACAATGCATATTACTCAAAAATTAAGTTTTCATATATTTACAGTAGGACATTTACAAAATATCTTCATGGAACATAATCTTTACTTAATATCTTAATGATTTTTGGCATAAAAGAAAAATCAATAATTTTAACCCATACAATGTATTTTTGGCTATTGCTACAAATATACCCGTGCTAAGACTGGTTTTGTGGTCCACAGTCACATATTTTACTAAACTGCAACTTCATCATTACAAATGTGTAATTACAAATATTTTTAAATATATGACCTATACGTTTCAATAGAAATTATATTAAAGTATATTTTAGTTTACCATAATTACTACTGAAAAAACTATGACAAGCGTTATCTTTGATATTTGATTTAATTTTAAAAACAATAGTAGTAATTCTGGAATTATATATAAAAATGTACTTAAATTCTACTTAAGTGGGTCAGAAGAGCACTCCTAAGTTCAACAAATTGCATTTAATTTAAAATTAGATAATACATTTTTATTTAACTGTAAATAACATGCAATTAAAAGTCCAATTAAAAACATGACATTTAGTTCACACTTATATTAAACTATATTATTTCTGTAATAAAAGAATGCTTTTTAAAGAATGCTAAAATGTATATCTTTTTCACAATGGTAACAGTGTGATATAATAATTGTTGTTAAAGTATTCTAACATTATGTTAATACCCTTATGCAATGTAACAACTTTATATAACCAGCATCAAATAGCTCCTTTTTGCTAAACTAGCTCAACCAATGGCATGATTTGGTTTGTCTGACCTATGGCACATCCTATGATCCATATTTGGCCCTATATACTGTACATATGTTGTTGTGTACGATTAATTTGAGACAAGAGCCCAAAATAATGTTAAACAGGCAATTTTGGAAAATGCATGTTAGAAGGAAATGGGTGGAGGGAAAAGAAATTCTTTGACACACATTTATTTTGATTCAGTTTTAGGTATGTTTCCCTAAACACAAAATCAGGTAAATTAGGTCTTCCTAGATACCAAACCAGGACATTTGCCTTTTTGTGGTACAGCCAAGTCGTATACATTATATTAAACTCTCTGAGCCATCAAACTTTACTGGCAGCCTCAAGATATACAGTACAGTAGATGCAAGCAATTCTAATAGGCTTAGGCAGAAATGAATTCTGTTACTTCTTATGGACATTTGAAATTACTATACTTTACCTCAGATTAACCTGGAAATCTTGAAGACAGATGAACTTTGGATAGGAACCACCTGTTTGAACAAATGTCTTCACTGTCTGTGCAGCCATTTTTATATTAAGGATTTATTCAAGTGTGACATTTCGTTTTGCCTATATATTCCGGCACGTGTCTCACACAGCTGGGCTGTATTTCATAACATGCTTACATGCAAATCTTTTGCCCACAGCAGAGCTGAAGTCTTCCTGTATACATTCCAGACTGTCAGTTTCTCAATAGGTGGGTAAAAAAGGCATTATACTTTATTTAGATTTTAACAAAATCAAATGATCCCAAAACCATTTGAAATATCAACAGTATTTACAGTGAAAATATGGTATATACAGTATGTCACAAAAGTGAATACACCCCTTACATTTCAGCAACCATTTTAATATATCTTCTCAAGGGACAATATACAGAAATGAAACTTGGATATATTTTAGAGTAGTCAATGTGCAGCTTGTATAGAGGTAGGATTTACTGTCCCCTCAAAATTACTCAACATACAGCCATTATTGTCAAAATAGCTAGCAACAAAAGTGAGTACACCCAAAGTGAACTTGTAGAAAATGTCAATGTATTGTGTTGGCACCATTGTTATTGTCACGCCAGGCCAGCAGAGGGAGCCCTTACCCCCACTGACTGTTGCTGCTCCCTCTGCTGCCTCTATGGTTACTTCCTGTTTATCAGACATAAAAGCCAGCTCATCACACACACACATCGCGAAGTATTGTTTTGCTCCAGCGGACTCTACCAAGCGTTTTCCTTTGCTCTCAGGTTTCCTAGTCTCCTTGTTGTTCCCTAGCCATAGTTCTGTTTTTGTTTTCCCAGTCTTAGTCTTAGTTTTCTAGTTTCTTGTTTTCATTTCATTGTTTCATTTGGACTGCCCACTTGGATTTTGACCCACGCTTGTTTATTGGATTACGCTATTGGATTATCTTCGCTGTTCATGTTTGCTGGTGTTTTCGACCCTGTCTGCCTGTCTACGATCATCAAAATAAAGCCTTGCATTTGGATCCTCACTCTTGGTCGTCCCTTTTGTGACAGAATACTTCGCCACACCCGGATCCAGCGGCTTTATCCACCAGCAGTTCACCATGAACCCAGCCACCCAGATTATCCGTCTCCGTCAAGGTGAGCGTCCCATTGAGGAGTACATTTTGGATTTTATTACACTGGCAAAGGCTACTTCAATGGATGAGGCCTGTTTAATGATATTTTTTCGTGGTGGACTTTCCGAGCCATTTGGTTCCCTGATGCCACTACACCAGCCTGGCTGGACCCTCCAGCAATACATTTATTTAGCACTGCAGTTGTTTGGCTCTCCGTTCACTATGGGTGTTTTAGAGGAGCTACAGCACAAGATGTCTGCCAGCTTAAAGCCTCAGCACAAGATGTCTGCTAACTCTGAGCCACAGCACAAGATGTCTGCTAGCCCCGAGCCTCAGCACAAGATGTCTGCTAGCCCAGAACCACAGCACAAGATGTTTGCTAGTCCTGAGCCACAGCACAAGATGTCTGCTAGCCCCGAGCCTCAGCACAAGATGTCTGCCAGCCCAGAGCCCCTTCAAAAGATGGCTGCCATCCCAAGACCCGTTCACAAAATGGCCGCCCATCCAGATCCTGTTCACAAGATGGCTGCTCTTCCAGACCCCGCTCACAAGATGGCTGCCTTTCCTGAGCCTGTTCACAAGATGGCCGCCCTTCCTGATCCTGTTCACAAGATGGCCGCCCTTCCTGATCCTGTTCACAAGATGGCCGCCCTTCCTGATCTTGTTCACAAGATGGCCGCTCTTCCAGACCCTGCTCACAAGATGGCCGCCTTTCCTGAGCCTGTTCACAAGATGGCTGCCACCCCCAAGCCTGTTCACAAGATGGCCGCCATCCCCGAACCTGATCACATGATGGCTGCTGTTCCTGAGCCAATTCCCAAGATGGCCGCCCTTCCCGAGTCTGTTCACAAGAAGGCCACCGTCCCAAAGCCCGTTCACAAGATGGCTCCCGTTCCTGAGTTCCTGGTCAAGATGGCCGCCACGCCAGAGCCTGCTGCAAAGATGGCCGCCACGCCAGAGCCTGCTGCAAAGATGGCCGCCACGCCAGAGCCCGCTGCAAAGATGGCCGCCACACCAGAGCTACCACACAAGATGGCCGCCTCGCCAGAGCCTGCACCCAAGATGGCCGCCATGCCAGAGCCTGCACCCAAGATGGCCGCCACGCCAGAGCCTGCACGTCAAGCCATAATCCTGATGCCAACGCCTGCTAATGCTACGTCAGCCAAGCCAGCGCCTGCTCACGCCACATCAGCCAAGCCAGCGCCTGCTAACACCACATCAGCCGAGCCAGCATCTGCTAACGCCACGTCAACCAAACCATCGCCTGTTAACGCCATGTCTGCTGCTCCGGTACAGTCAAGTCACGACACAGCTCCTGTTCTTGTCAAGTCAAGTCACATCATGGCTGCTGTCTCTGCAAGGTCAAGTCAAGTTACAGCTAATGCTCCTGTCAAGTCAAGTCAAGTTACAGCAGTTGTTCCTCCTGAGCCAAGTCAAGCAGCACTTCCTGAGCCAAGTCAAGCAGCACATCCTGAGTCAAGGCAAAACACCCCAACACTTCCAGAAGATAAGCAAGTTACCACAGCGCTTACAGCGTCACATCAAGACACAGCAGTACCACCTGAATCATGTCCAGCCGCCGCTGCCCCAGCAGAGCCAACTCAAGTCACAACCACTCCCTCAAAGCCATGTCAAGTCACAGCTGCTCCTGTCACGCCAAATCAAGTCACAGCTGCTCCTGTCACGCCAAGTCAAGTCATAGCTGCTCCTGTCACGCCAAGCCAAGCCACAGCTGTCCCTCTCACGCCAAATCAAGTCACTGCTGCTCTTGTCATGACGAGTCAGGTCATAGCTACTTCTTCACTGCCAAGTCACATCTCCCCTGAGCATCCAGAGCCTTCACTCCCAAGCCATGCAGAGCCAACGCTCCCAAGCCATGCAGAGCCAACGCTCCCAAGCCATGCAGAGCCAACGCTCCCAAGCCATGCAGAGCCAACGCTCCCAAGCCATGCAGAGCCAACGCTCCCAAGCCATACAGAGCCAACGCTCCCAAGCCATGCAGAGCCAACGCTCCCAAGCCATGCAGAGCCAACGCTGCCAAGTCATGCAGAACCAACGCTCCCAAGTCACACAGAGCCAACGCTCCCAAGCCCCACGCCCAATGACCCGGAGGGCATTCCTCTGCCAACTGTGTTACCTGTTATGGCTATCGCCATTTTGAGTGTGTGGGCTGCACACTGCGCCCCAGTTGCCTCTTCGGCCCATGAGTCTGCCCACAAGTTTGTTCTGGAGACCTCATCTACAGGCATGTCCGCTGCGCCTATACCTCTTTCGGAGGTGGCGTACATAGCGGAACTTCACGCTCTGCCCGCTCCGCCAAGGCTTCACGCCCTGCCCGCTCCGCCAAGGCTTCACGCTCTGCCCGCTCCGCCAAGGCTTCACGCTCTGCCCGCTCCGCCAAGGCTTCACGCTCTGCCCGCTCCGCCAAGGCTTCACGCTCTGCCCGCTCCGCCAAGGCTTCACGCTCTGCCCGCTCCGCCAAGGCTTCACGCTCTGCCCGCTCCGCCAAGGCTTCACGCTCTGCCCGCTCCGCCAAGGCTTCACGCTCTGCCCGCTCAGCCAAGGCTTCACGCTCTGCCCGCATCGCCTGTGCTCCCTGCTCTGCCAGCACCGCCAGTGCTCCCTGCTCTGCCAGCACCGCCAGGGTTCCCTGCTATATCTGCTCCGCCAGGACTCCTTGCTCTACCTGCTCCGCCAAGGTTCCTTGCTCTGCCTGTTCCGCCAAGACTCCTTGCTCTGTCTGCTCCGCCAAGGTCCCTTGCTCTGTCTGCTCCGCCAAGGTCCCTTGCTCTGTCTGCCCCGCCAAGACTCCCTGCTCTGCCTGCACCGCCTAGGTTCCCTGTCATCTCTGTCTTGGCGTCTGGGGCCGTTCCAGAAGTCTCTGTCTGCCCAGGAACTGCCACGAAAGTCGTTCCTGAAGTTCTCGTCTGCCTGGTCACGGCTATGGAGGCCACGTTCTCCCATGAACTCTCTACTTCTCTCCTTGCTCTGTCTGCCTCCTCTATCTCTGTTCTCCCCAGGTCCCAGTCCATAATGCGGCCTCCTGTTCCGCCCTGGAGGGCTTCTACGCCTCCTGTTCCGCCCTGGAGGGCTCCTGCGCCTCCTGATTCGCCCTGGAGGGCTCCTGTGCCTCCTGCTCCGCCCTGGAGGGCTCCTGCGCCTTCTGCTCCGCCCTGGAGGGTTCCTGCGCCTCCTGCTCCGCCCTGGAGGGCTCCTGCGCCTCCTGCTCTGCCCTGGAGGGCCGCTCCGCCTCCTGCTCCGCCCTGGAGGGTTCCTAAACCCCTTGCTCCGCCTTCGGCTCCGCCCTGGAGGGCTTCTACGCTTCCTGCTCTGCCCCGGAGGGTCGCTAAGCCTCCTGCTCCGCCCTGGAGGGCTCCTAAGACTCTTGCTCCACCTCAAAGGACTGCTCTGCCTCCAGCCCTGCCCTGGAGGGCTCCTGAATCTCCTGCCCTGCTCTGGAGGGCCTTTGCCCAACCTGTTCTGCCTCAGTCTCCTGGCCCCCCCACCGCTCCCCTGGACTGTTTCCTCCTGTTGTTTTTTGGAGCGTCTGGAAGCCGCTCCTTGGGGGGGGGCTATGTCACGCCAGGCCAGCAGAGGGAGCCCTTACCCCCACTGACTGTTGCTGCTCCCTCTGCTGCCTCTATGGTTACTTCCTGTTTATCAGACATAAAAGCCAGCTCATCACACACACACATCGCGAAGTATTGTTTTGCTCCAGCGGACTCTACCAAGCGTTTTCCTTTGCTCTCAGGTTTCCTAGTCTCCTTGTTGTTCCCTAGCCATAGTTCTGTTTTTGTTTTCCCAGTCTTAGTCTTAGTTTTCTAGTTTCTTGTTTTCATTTCATTGTTTCATTTGGACTGCCCACTTGGATTTTGACCCACGCTTGTTTATTGGATTACGCTATTGGATTATCTTCGCTGTTCATGTTTGCTGGTGTTTTCGACCCTGTCTGCCTGTCTACGATCATCAAAATAAAGCCTTGCATTTGGATCCTCACTCTTGGTCGTCCCGTTTGTGACAGATATCTGGCACTACTGTAATTATCCTCGGCATGGAATTGACCAGAGCTTCACAGGTTGTTGCTGGGATTCTTTTCCACTCCTCATGGAGCTGCTTGACGTTAAACACATGGTGCTTCTCCACCTTATGCTTGAGGATGCCCCACCACATGTGCTTAATAAGGGTTCAGGTCTGGAGACATATTTGGCCACCCCATCACCTTCAACTTCAGCTTCCTCAGCAAGGCAGTTGTCATCTTGGTGGTGTGTTTGGGATCATTATCATGTTGGAAAACTGCCGTTCGGCCTAGTTTCTGGAGCGAAGGCATCATGTTCTGCTTCAGAATGTACAGTACATAATGGAATCCATGTTCCCCTCAATGAACTGCAGCTCCCGAGTAGCAGCAGCACTCAAGCTGCCCCAGACCATGATGCTACCACCACCATGCTTGACTGTAGGCAAGACACAAGGTGCGTTCTGATGGACAGTGTTCACTGCTCCCTACTCCCTTAGCACGGTATATCCATTGAAGTGGACTTCACTGACAATAATCGCTCATTTGGAATGCCCTGGAACGTCATCAAAGCAAATCAACGAGAAGGTCACACAGATTATGATTTAACATAAATAAATATTGTAATTTATTTTACTTTCAAATTTAAATACATATAAAATACATATAAACGTATGTATCTTCAAAAATATATTCCAAATGTATATGTTTAGACCGTTAACAGATTAACAGATTGTAGTGGTCTTATCTCACGCACTTTTTTTCCCCACACACAGCCTATATTTAACTATCCTGTGGTAACATTAAATAAAACAAGACAGAGCTTCACCTCGCCAGTTTTACTTTCATTCATAAAATACAATATGCAAATGTAACATGAATCGCCATAACCATTCATAAACACTCTAATTTGTATAATAATAACAACATTTATTGCAACCGCTCCATTGCAGAGCCTTTAAAAAACTCCAACGGCTCTGCTCCATCATTACTTGTAACTAGTGACGCGGTGAGCAATGACAGTTGGGTGATTTTCCCCGTCCACTTCCTGTGAAGTGAAGTACCGATGTTCCCTTATTCCCTATACCGTTCGCAGTGCCCTTCGAACTGAACATGTTCGCTCCCTTCGGTTTGGAATCTCACTTAAGATGGCGGGAATACCCTGTGAAGTCCACTTCGCAGTCCACTTACGGTCGAATGGAACGCACCTACAATTTTCTTGGTGCTTCTCACCAGGGCAACGCCACACATGCTGGACACCATCTGAGCCAAACAAGTTTATCTCAGTCTCATTAGACCACAGAGTATGGTTCCAGTAATGTATGCTCTTGGACAGGTTGTCTTCAGTAAACTGTTTGCGGGCTTTCTTGTGAGCCAGCTTCAGATGAGGCTTCCTTCTGGGACGATGCCTATGCAAACCAACTTGTTGCAGTGTGTGGCGTATGGTCTGAGCACTGACAAGCTGACCTTCTACTTCTGCAACCTTTAAAGCAATGCTGGCAGCACTCATCTGTTTTTTGAAGCCAGGTTCTACACCTGACGCACAGAACGAGTGCTCAACTTCGTTGATCGACCCTTGCAAGGCCTCTTCTGTATGGAACCCATCTTGGAAAACCTCTGTTTGACCCTGACCACTGTAGTGTAACTCAGTTTCAGGGTGTTACTGAACCTCTAATAGCCTTGGCCATCTTTGTGGAGAGCAACAATTCTAATTTTCAAATCTTCAGAGTTCTTTGCCATGAGATGCCATGTTGAACATCCAATGGTCAGAATGAGAGAATTGTACTTAAAGCACCTAATTTTAACTGCAAGATACACAACGTTGTATGGTCCTGTCAAGCAGACAAAGACAGAAACATGATGAATAGGACATGTGGCTTTGCATGGTTAAACAACAATCTATACTGCTATACAAGCTGCACATTGACTACTCTAAAACATATCCAAGTTTCATTTCTATAGTATTGTCCCTTGAAAAGATGCTGAAATGTGAGGGGTGTACTCACTTTTGTGAGATATGGTCTGCTACATCAACATTAAAATGTTTCTTATGCATCAAAACACTAAACTATATATAAATATATGAACTAATACACACACAGTCTCTTTCTAATATTGCAACAGGCATGCACACAGCATTGGGTGGGATGGTAAAGTATTTAAACTAATTTAGGTAGAGAAAATGATATCATCCCAAAAATAAACAAAACCCTATAGGCAGCAGTGCCAGAGAGAGGAAACATTCCACAGGAAGTGGCTGAAATGGCTGGCTGCTCGCTGGACAAAACAACATAGCGATGGTACGTTTGAGTTTAAGCCACTTTAATTTCTTCAAAATAAAACTGACCTTGACCGGGTGGAAAACCAAGCTTCTCAGGAAGTTTGTGGCATCCTGAAATCAGATAGCTTAAATATCAACATATGTATTGCAGCAGTTTTCCTTTCAGCGCTCTCTTGGCAGTGAAATCTGAAATATGACACTTCATGGTTTAGTTCGCAATCTTGCAAGAAATACTGCTCAGTATTAACAACTCACAAGCTTCCTTTTTATCAGTTCCCACAAGTCAGCGGCAGAAGCCCTACAGGCTATAGGCCACAGGGATTCTGGGTTTCTGCCAAATAACAGAGCAGAAGTGTGCTTGGCTGATAATCTAGTTTGTCAATGAAACCAAACTGGACCTGTTTCACTTTGAATTTCCCTTTAGGAGTTCACAAAGTTTATTTGTCTTATTACTTAAAAATGAAATCCTTTAAGCTAAAACTAAAATCCATTCTAAATTTAACAACAAAAGCCTTTGTTTTAGCATTTTAACACCAACTTTACTCTAATGACAAATTAACACACATACACACACAAGTGACAACAAGAGTGTTGCCAGCACATTATTTTCCTGTTTAACTATAGAGCTGTTTTGACACATTCTGTATTGTATGAAGCGCTATATAAATAAATGTGACTTGACTTCACTTGACAAGAGCTACAGTTTATAATTACATTGAAAATTAAATCAAGAAATGGACCCTCTTTCAAAGCTTTTGGTTCACACACTTCTGGATACTCACTTTTGTGTATCACAAGATAGTGTTGCACATTCTGTTTTCTAAGATGAAATTAGGGTGTAGCATTTCCAAGAATTTCTATATGCATAATCATTCACCTACAGATCCTCTAGCTACAATTTTAAGCATGTCAACATCAGATCATATAGGAATTTGTTTTGAGGTAAAACAGTAGTAATACATACAAATGGTACTTTGATAATTACACAAATTAATAACATTAAAATATTTACACGTTTGTAATAATAAAATAAAATAAAAAAGTTAAGTAAAGGTCAATTTGTTAACACTAATTTTAAATTGTAAGTTAATCCATTTGATATAATGGCCTAAAAGTGAACTTTTACAGCGTTTATTAGTCTTGGTAAATGTTGACTTCTACATATACTAATCAATTTTTAAAACATTGTGTGCATTTAACAGTGGTGAAACGCAAATGAATGTTTTATCAATGGACATTAACAAACTTTTTTATATTTTATATTGGCTTATAATGAATAAATGCTATAAAAATGTTCTTTGTTATAACTAATGCATCAGCTATTGTTAATAAATTAAGCCTTATTGTAAAGTGCAACTAAAAAAAAAAAATGTTAAAATAAAATATGTGCATTTAAAATGATATTGGGTCCACAAAACTTGTTTTGTACTTTAGGACATTCTCATGAATCCCAACATAACTGGGTCACAGTTTCAATGAAAACTGTCCCGCAGAGAGCCGTCATCCCCACCCCCTCACTCTGTGACATGCATTCCTTGTGTTTCCCTCCATATTCTTTCTTTTCTTCGAGCACATTTGCACATGTGCAGGGGCAAAGCAGCAAGACATAGGCCAATTCAATCAACATCTTTGTTCTTGTAATCTGTTTTTAAAAGTCAAATGATGTACAGAGAGCGACTGTCTTGTACTATATACATTACCATGCAACATTGTTGCCGTGTGTGTGTGTGTGCGTGCGTGTATATATATATATATATATATATATATATATATATATATATATTTCAATACATAAATGTAATGTTTTTAAATTACAGAATTTTTTCATAATACTGCTGTGTCACAATTATTCGACCCCTATTTAACATTGCTATTTAAAGTCACTTATTTTTATGGTAAAGTCTTAAAACACAGTTAAACCTTTAGAAACTCTATTTAAAAAACTGAATTAGCTTGGGGTGTTACACATACATACATTTAGCCCATGCATGTGTTGAAGTTGAGAAGCAAATATGGTAAAGTCAACAGAGCTCCCACAAAAGCTATAGAGAAGAAATAATTTTAATTATATTAGAAAGTCTAAAGCTACATGAAGATTTCCAAGATAATAAAAGTTCCTAAAGACACAGCTGGCAGTCTTATTCCTTAGTTTAAAGTGTGCTGTACCAGAAAACCTGGAACTTTTTGGGCCCATGGATCAGAGGTATCTCTGGTGCAAAGCTTATAAGTAGAAGCACACCATCTCCATCATCAAACATGGAGGTGGATAAGGCCTGTTATGGGGTTGTTTTACTGTAGCAGAAAGTGGAAAACATGGCTGTATGAAGGAAATCATGGATTCTTTGAAGTATCAGGCTGTTTTGGCAAGAATTGTGATGCTTTTGGTGCAAAGACTGAAGCTAAAGATCAATGGACTTTCTTGCAGGACAATAATCCCGAAGTCTACAGTCGTGGCCAAAAGTTTTGAGAATGACACAAATATTAGTTCTCACAAAGTTTGCTGCTAAACTGCTTTTAGATCTTTGTTTCAGTTGTTTCTGTGATGTACTGAAATATAATTACAAGCACTTCATATGTTTCAAAGGCTTTTATCGACAATTACATGACATTTATGCAAAGAGTCAGTATTTGCAGTGTTGGCCCTTCTTTTTCAGGACCTCTGCAATCAACTGGACATGCTCTCAATCAACTTCTTGGCCAGATCCTGACTGATAGCAACCCATTCTTTCATAATCACTTCTTGGAGTTTGTCAGAATTAGTGGGTTTTTGTTTGTCCACCCGCCTCTTGAGGATTGACCACAAGTTTTAAGATTTGGGGAGTTTCCAGGCCATGGACCCAAAATATCAACGTTTTGGTCCCCGAGCCACTTAGTTATCACTTTTGCCTTATGGCACGGTGCTCCATCATGCTGGAAAATGCATTGTTCTTCACCAAACTGTTGTTGGATTGTTGGAAGAAGTTGCTGTTGGAGGGTGTTTTGGTACCATTCTTTATTCATGGCTGTGTTTTTGGGCAAAATTTGTGAGTGAGTCCACTCCCTTGGATGAGAAGCAACCCCACACATGAATGGTCTCAGGATGCTTTACTGTTGGCATGACACAGGACTGATGGTAGCGCTCACCTTTTCTTCTCCGGACAAGCCTTTTTCCAGATGCTCCAAACAATCGGAAAGAGGCTTCATCGGAGAATATTTCAACTTATGAAAATATTTAAATTATTTTTGCATTTTATTCCATTGTTGTTTTTAAAAATATCTTTTTTTTTTTTTTTTGTGAAATTCCAAAAAAATATTTATTTTATATTTTCTTAAATTATGAAAGTTTATGTAAAAAAAAAGTCTCACATTTTCATGTCACTACCGAAAGTTGTTTTAGTCCATTGGCTGAGACTGATTTTAACTACACACCTACATTTATGGTCAGTAAATATTGACGTGTCACACTCTCTCATAGCTACATTGTGAGCACACTGTAAAAACTATTTGTTGAATCAACTTAAAATTATTTGTTACCTGGCTGCCTTATAATTTGACTAAACTCAAAAAAGTTTAGTCAACTTAAAAGTTAAGTTGTACTAAGTGACAACTTCGATATTTGAATTGATTCAACTTAAAATTTTAAGGCCCCAGGGTAATAAATTATTTTAAGTTTTCTCAACAAATAGTTTTTTTAACAGTGTAGATAGACCCCATCATTTTAAGGTAAATGTGTTCAAAAGTATGACAAATAATTTTTCTAAAATTTAACGGGGGTTTCGGGGATATATAACATTTAGTTGTGAGTACAACTGTTCAGAACTATGCTAAGTAATAGTGTGTGCTGATTGGCATCTCTGAGCTAGGTTCAAAAGCATCTAAAATTGTCACTACCGAAACAGTAATGACCAAAACGTGGTGAAGTTTCAGTAGTGACAGCTGTTTTTTTTTGGGTGTTATCCCATAAAACTGGGATAGCACCCACAAGAACATATGTGGGATGACGAAACATGTCATTATTGTTTTGGTAGGAACAACAATAGGGAACATTTAATCCTTTATTTGGGGGAAATAAACTACATTTTAGTACAGTTATGCACATTTTTAGTGTTTTAGTATGTGGGTTTAAATTCTGTAATGTAAGGTGGTCGCTACCAAAACATTACTGTCACAACCAAAACATGGAATGTTTTGTTAAAAATAAGGTATACTGAATTATCAACTAAGATGTTACGATAAGGAGTTTTTGGTTCAAGGTATATTCAGACTAATGAATCCTTCAATTTGAAAAACTGGATTCAAAATACAGCAAACCTAATAAATCACACTTGAAGTATTGTTAAAATTGTAATTGTTATTAATTTACCTCTGAAAACATTTGAATAAAATAGTAAAAAATATAAGGATATCGTAAGCAAATTCTTAAGGTCAATATAACCCTTCTTAATAAATAATATGTGACCCTGGACCACAAAACCAGTCTTAAGTCGCTGGGGTATGTTTGTAGCAATAGCCAAAAATACATTGCATGGGTCAAAATTATTGATTTTTCTTTTATGCCAAAAATCATTAGGAAATTAAGTAAAGATCATATTCCATGAAGATTTTTTGTAAAATTCCTACTGTAAATGTATCAAAATTTAATTTTTGATTAGTAATATGAATTGTTAAGAACTTAATTTGGACAACTTTAAAGGTGATTTTCTCAGGATTTTGATATTTTTGCACCCTCAGATTCCAGATTTTCAAATAGATGTATCTCGGCCAAATATTGTCCTATCCTAACAAACCATACATCAATAGAAAGCTTATTTACTGAGCTTTCATATTCTATATACATCTCAGTTTTGTAAAATTTAACCTTATGACTGGTTTTGTGGTCCAGGGTCACATATATTACTGTGTTTAGGTGGTGACAAATCTAGGGAGCGAACAAATATTCCAAAACTTCCTGAAAATACAATTTGAGAATTAACTGCACAATTACTAGAAATGTGTCCCTTGGATATTATACAATATGCATACATACAAAATTTGTGGTAAAGACTTTTTTTTTTAAACCAATGACACACTTCTTTACAGTCAATGGTTCAAAATAAATTTTGTAGAATGGGTCATTTATACATATGTATTTGTAATAATGTTCAACAGTATTACTGTTTACTGTATTTTTATTAAATAAATGCCTTAATGAGAATAAGAAAAAGAAAAATTAGGTAAAAAGGTAAGAATGATAAGTGTGCTAGAATGTTATGATGCACTCATGGGTGCAAAACCAGCACAAAATGTGAACTATGAATATTCATGAGGCAAATGAGGCAAAAACAAGGAGAATTCAATAATCAAGCTTGCCGCTGAATGGCCTCTTTTCTTCTAAGTAACTAAAATCTAAGAGAAATTAGAGTGAAGAGTTTCAATATACAATTTCCACAAGGTGGCGCTATCACCACACAAATTACTACATACATATTCTACATGGATAATACCAAACCTCTGATCATAAAATTTGCCGACAAAAATGAAACCAGTCTTAAGTTGCACGGGTATATTTGTATCAATAGCCAAAAACACATTGTATATAGGTCAAAATTATCGGTTTTGCCAAACATCATTAGGATATTAAGTAAAGATCATCTTCCATGAAGATACAGTGTCAATTTTCTACTAAAAATATACAAAAACTTCATTTCTGAATAGTAATGCATTGCTAAAAAGTTCATTTGGACAACTTTAGAGGCAATTTTCTTAATATTTAGATTTTTTCCACCCTCAAATTCCAGATTTTCAAATAGTTGCCAAATCCATCCTAACAAACCATACATCAATGGAAAATTATTTATTCAGCTTTCAGATAATGTAAAACCCTTATGACTGGTTTTGTGGTCCAGGGTCACATATTTAACCTGCAGTTCATCTGCATGAGGAAAACTCTCCTCACGTGAAAACTGTTTAACATTTGACTAATATTCACCAAGCAATGGTAAATGTTATTGAACCTTAGGGAAAAAAAAAAAACACAAACAATTGCTAGATATAAATATCAAATTAGACATTTAATAGAAACGTAATGAGGTGCCAAATCATTTAACAGCCTTTTATAAGACAACAAGGATTTAAATAGAATGATGTGTGCATTTTTCATAAAAAGCCATACAAATGGAGAGGCACTGAAAAGCACGGACACAAGTGTTACTAAAAGCATGCTGACACTATTTTTTAAATTTTCTCTTTCTTGAGAGTCTTTGGCTGTTCTTCGAGGATTCAATAAGGCAGTCAGTGTTCTCTGATTGAGGATTGAAGGTGTTACTGGGATAAGAAGTCACTGCTGTGCGGTCTACACTTTCAGAAGTCCCCATCACCGCAGGATTGGCAAGACCACTGGGAAACCATTTAAGTAATAATTAATGCTGATTTAGATAAATGTGAAGGTGTATGCACATTAAGCATGTTTAGCAAACAATATTGGAATTGTACCAGTTGCTCGTTGTAGAAACATCAGATGGTCCAGGTTCATCAGTGCCTGTAAGTAAAGAAATTAATATAAAAATCTGTCAAACTTTATTGGCATGAACACAAGAAATGAGAGAAAGATTACACACCACTTTGTCTCCGTTCTGTCCGGTCCAGAGCAGAAAGCAGGCCGTTTTCCTGCAAAAGCACTATGATATTGACACTTGATGCAAACACATTGCAAACCATTTCAGAGAAAGTTACCTGAATGTTACCTGATTTGTTCTCGAGTCGTTCTTTTTAATGCACAAAGGGACATGTTCTGAATACTCCTGGGTTGAAAAAACACCCTGACACACGAAACACTTCTCCATCTGTGTTGATCTGCAAAGAAAACAATAAAAATGTGTCTTTTTTTGTTTTTATAACACTATTTTAATTTATTCTCCAAATGTTTAATGATTTTTCAGTGTTCGAATTTTTGTGGTACTTACTTGCCAGATCGCGTTTTCTCTGTCAAATTTATTCTGTTCCTTTTCCTTCGGGCAACAGCTAAAATAAAATAAAATATTTCACTTCACAAATTTATTGCTCACTGCAAAAAATGTCTTGTTTCCAGCCAAAATATCTATTAATTCTTAAATCAAGAAGGATTTTCTAGACAAGTAAAAATGATTGTCTTGTTTTCAGAAAAAAAGAAGTTAAAATTAAGTGAGTTTTGCTTATACAAGCAAAATAATCTTATTTCAAGCAAAAAACTATATTTTTTATTTTACCCCACTGGCAGATTATTTTGCTTGTTTCAAGCAAAAACTCACTTAATTTGAACTTCTTTTTTCAGAAAACACAACAAAATTTTTTACTTGTCTAGAAAATCCTTCTTGAATTAAGAATTATTAGATATTTTGGCTGGAAACAAGACAAAAAAAAATCGAAGTAAGAAAAGCATTTTGCATTCAGAATAAGTGCTAGCAGAGAGCTAACCTTGTGATTGTTCTTCTTGGTGGTCTGCTTCACCATCACATAAAGCCGCGTGCACCTCGATCCTGTTGAGGGGGAAGAATCCGGAGCACATTGGGCATTCCATCCTCTGACTGTGAAGAGGAGCAGCCTCTGCTGGACCACTCTCTTGCTCCATCATCTCCTCTTCTATGGCAGGAGCACATCCTCCCTCCTCTACCTCCATTACCTCCATCACCTCGCTGTCAGGACGGGACTGGGGCTGTGAATGAGAGATGCTCGCTTAGGTCTTATTGAAATTCATTCAGTGTTTTTCACTCTGGTTATAAATAAAAGTCTATATGGTCTATTGTACGAGGTTCCTTTTACAATGCTGCCTCTGGATTAGAACAGAGCTGTATGGTGCTACTGTACCTGTGCAGGACTGGCAGGACTGGTCACCATTAGTTCTGGTGTGCTGGTTTGAGTCATCTGAGTCTCTGTATCAAGCACAATCAACTAAATTACATTTATACCCAGAGGATAAGGTTTTAACATCAACTGAAGGGCTGGAAACTTTAGTCACAAACCTGGACAAATTATCTCATCCTCTTCACAATGCTCGTGATTCTGGGCCTCCCCTTCCTCCTGCTCAGCTGAACATTGTATTTGAGTTTCATCTGAGGTATCCCTTGGAGCATTTTTCCTGTAATTAAGATGTGTTAGGACAGCTTTATAATACTGTTGTGGTGCTATGTACCCTTTCAAAGGCTTCAGCACCATCCACTTAATCTGATCACAAAAGCATTCAGCTAGACATTTACTGTTTTTATATTTATTTTCAAAAATAACATATACATATATACACACACACACACACACACACACACACACATACACATATATATATATATATATAATATATATATATTAGGGCCGGGACTTTAACGCGTTAATTTAGATTAATTAATTACACAAAAATAACGCGTTAAAATTTTTTAACGCATTTTAATCGCAATACGTTTTGCACCGCGGAACGTTTCTCACTAGATGAGATTCGGCGGACCGATTACACTGGAGCACAAACTAGCGTTCAGACAAGCCAAAGACGTCCGTCCTAAATAGTATTGTATGTCCCAAATCGTAGTATGTTTAAAAAGTATTCCAAAGATTCCCGGATGGTCTACTACTTAACGATCAATGCACACTCTTAACTGCTTATATTGCCCGCAACACACTGCGCCGTGAACGAGGATTCGATT
>NC_133379.1:5368887-5454322 GCF_049309525.1 Garra rufa
TAAGACCCTTGGATTTAGATTTAAGACAAATTAAGACATTTAAAGGCCTTATTTTAGGACAACGGAATTTAAGACTTTTTAAGACTTTTTAAGGATCCGCGGCCACCCTGTGTTAGGATAGGACAATATTTGGCCGAGATACAACTATTTGAAATCAGAAATCTGAGGATGCAAAAAAATCAAAAAGACTGAGAAAATCACCTTTAAAGTTGTCCAAATTAGGTTCTTAACAATGCATATTACAAATCAAAAATTACATTTTGATATGTTTACAGTAGGAATTTTACAAAAAATCTTCATGGAACATGAACTTTACTTAATTTCTTAATGATTTTTGGCATAAAAGAAAAATCAAAAATTGACCCATGCAATGTATTTTTGGCTATTGCTACAAATATACCCCAGCGACTTAAGACTGGTTTTGTGGTCCAGGGTCACACATATACATATATATATATATATATATATATATATATACACACACATACACATACACATACACATACACATACACACACTATAGCTCAAAAGTTTGGGATCAGTAAGACTTGTTTCTTTTTTTTAAAGAAGTCTCTTACGCTCTTCAAGCCTGCATTTATTTGATCAAAAATACAGAAAAAAATTTGTAATATTGCAAAATGTTATTACAATATAAAATAATGGTTTTTATTTGAATATACTTTCAAATATAATTTATTCCTGTGATGCAAAGCTGAATTTTCATTTTCAAGTGTCACATGATCCTTCAGAAATCATTCTAATATGCTAATATTTATTATTAGAATTATTAATGTTGGAAACAGTTGTGCTGCCAAATATTTTTTGGAACCTGTGATTCTTTTTTTTTTTTTTTTTTTTGAGGATTCAGTGATGAATAACAAGTTAAAACGAACAGCATTTATTCAAAATATGTAAATATAAATCTTTTCTAACAATGTAAATCTGTGCTATTACTTTTTATTAATTTAGCACATCCTTGGTGAATAAAAGTATTAATTTATTTCAGAAAAGAAAGAATAAAAATGTACTGACCCCAAACTTTTGAACAGTAGTGTATATTGTTAGAAAACCTTTCTATCTTAAATAAACAGTCATTTTTAACCTTTTATTGATCAAAGAATCCTGAAAAAAGTATCACAGGTTTAAAAAAAAATAAGCAGCACCACTGTTTTCAACACTGATAATAAATCTGCATATTAGAATGATTTCTCAAAGTTCATGTGACACTGAAGACTGGAGTAATGATGCTGAAAATTCAGCTTTGTATCACAGGAATAAATTACATTTTAAAATATATTCACATATAAAACAGTTATTTTAAATTAAAATAATATTTCACAATATTACATTTTTTTCTGTATTTTTGATCAAATAAATGCAACCTTGATGAGCATAAGAAACGTCTTTAAAAACCATTAAAAATCTTACTGATCCCAAACTTTTGAGCGGCAACGTATGTATATATATCTCTCCATAAAAACTTGAGATGATTGCAGTCTTTTTAAATTTGACTTTGCTGAAGTGTTTCTGATGTAAGAACGTCACCCAATTCTTTTAAAGAATGGAAACATACGTAAAACATATGTGGCAAAAAGGCTACTTAGGTGGAACACCAGAGCAAATCAGAATGTTTAATGTAACTTCATCTAAGAGGTAAGGGCACAGGACAATATTATACCTGAAAGGTTTATTTAAAGTGGCAGTTACATGCTCCTCCTGGCTGTAGTAAGGGCTTTTTTCCTGTTGAGAAAGCAAACAAGATATCAGCAACAGGTGCAGCAACATTCTTAAGAACATTTTGCATTTGTTCCAGTATATGTTAAATGGAGCGTCATCTTGTGGTTGATGATGGTATTACACCAAAACACAAGAAAAAAAAACATATCCTCCTGAAACCCAGCCATAGCATGTTTATCAGACATGTTGTAATAAATAGGAAATAGTCTTGTCTAAATTGTCTTGGGATCAGTAAGATTCTTAATAGTTTTAAAGACGTTTCTTATGCTCATCAAGGCTTCATTTATTTGATCAAAAAATGCAGTATTGTTAAATACTATTTCAATTTAAAATAATTGTTTTCTATGTGAATTTATTTTAAAATGTAATTTATTCATGTGATACAAAGCTGAATTTTCAGCATCATTACTCCAGTCTTCAGTGTCACATGATCCATCAGAAATCATTCTAATTTGCTTTTGTTGGAACCTGTGATACTTTTTTCCAAAATTCTTAAAAAAATAAAAAGTAGAAAAGAACAGCATTTATTTAAAATAAAAATCTTTAGTAACAATATAAACTATCATCTAAAAGTTTTTTGAAAGAAATTAATACTTTTATTGACCAAGGATGTGTTAAATTGATAAAAAGTGATAGCAAAAACTTACATTGTTAGAAAAGATTTATATTTTGAATAAATGCTGTTCTTTTAATTAAACAAGAATCCTGAAAAAAAGAATCACAGGTTCCAAAAAAATATTAAGCAGCGCAACTGTTTCCAAGACTGATAACAGTAATTCATCAGCTTATTAGAATGATTTTTGAAGAGTCATATGACACTGAAAACTCAAGTAATAAAAATTCAGCTTTGCATCACAGGAATAAATTATATTTTGAAACATTAATATAGAACACCATTATGGTGTATGATGGTCCGATGTTCTTGGTAGCTTTTTGGACTGTAAACGTGGTAGGACCCTTGCTGTCTATGGAGGGTCAGAGAGCTCTCGGATTTCATCAAAAATATCTTCATTTGTGTTTTCAAGATGAACAAAGGTCCTACAGGCTTGGGACGACATGAGGGTGAGTAATTAATGACAGAATTTTCATTTTTTCCAACTCATCTTTTTCTGGGTCTCAGGAGGATTAGGCAACTTAGAGCTATGGATCCAAGCAGACACGCTGAAATTCTGACTACGAAATCATTTCACATGCTGACATCCCCTAAAACAGTTTAGAGTAGTATCAAGAACAGTATACTAACCACCTGCTCATCTTTTGTCTCTGGAGAAGACAAAACTACGTATGTTTCACTTTGTCCGCCCCCAGCATCCTCCTGTGACCCTACCACAGACCCTTCCTTGGCTTCTTCCCTCTCTTCTTCTACTTCTATTCTGTTATTTTCTTTCTCTCTCTCTTCATTCTCCTCCTCATCCTCTGATAGCTGAGGAGCTCTGTGGCGCTTCCATCTCCTCGCACCAAACGGCCTCTCTGATGAGCTAGGACACACCTGGAAAAAAACAAAAACAAATCTATTATTCGGCAATCTACATTATTTAAATATTGTATACAAAATATATTGTTACAGTGGTTTTTGCATCCATAAAACAATTGTAAATATGCCACATAATTAATAATCATAAGAAAAGCTGATCCAGTTCCTACGACCCTGAATATAAGTGTTGTTAAGTGATGTTTGACTAAATGAATGCAGATAATGAAACTCACTGGCTTTCCCCAGTCTGCTTTACGTAGCAGCTCTCGCTGGGCCTCCTTCAGGCTCTTCTCGTACACCTCCATTTGACACAAGATCACACGCGTGTACTCGTCCGGGTTTTGCCCCATGGGGCAGAAAGGCACTCCCCAGTAGTAAGAGACAGTGCATTCTTCTTTTTCCACTGAAGTATGTGAGGATTTACAGTCAGTGGATTTGAATTCCACACTTTTGGATGCTTTTGAGTCCTTCTCCAGAACAGACCGGGACATCTGTGTATCTTGTGTAGAAGGAGAGAGTGTGACGGTAGCTGGTGGGGTGCAGGACTGCGTTGGGGAAATCTCAGTCTTGATTGGCTGAAAAATCTTCTCCTTACGCATGACTGGGCTGGGGGGAAGAACCTGGAAATGACAACAATTAAGAACCATATTCTGGTTAAACCTTGCTGTTTATATGTTCTATAGCTATTGGAATAATCCTGTATACATGTAAACATGTTCTTAATAAATTATGACATGCACATACTTTTGCATCTGTTTGTATCAAATATCACAAAATCTCATATAGCACAGGTATATTTGTAGCAATATCCAAAAATACATATGGATCAAAATGATTGATTTTTCTTTTATGCCAAAAATCATTAGGATACTAAGTAAAGATCATGTTCCATGAAGATTTTTGTACATTTCCTACCATAAATACATCAAAACTTAATTTGTGATTAGTAATATGCATTGCTAAGAACTTAATTTGGACAACTTTAAAGGTGATTTTCTCAATGTTTAGATTTTTTTGCACCCTCAGATTCCAGATTTTCAAATAGTTTCTCGGCCAAATATATCCTATCCTAACAAAGCACTAACCAATGGAAAGTTTATTTATTCAGCTTTCAGATGATGTATAATGTTCATGTATGATGTATAATGTTGTAAAATGTTTTACAAAAAATTCTGAATAGAGACAAATGCTAGATGTTGTATTCAAATTTCTAGAAACCATAACATTTTCGGGTTAACAACTATCTGGTTTTGGAAATAAAAAGCTAACATGAAGCTTACATATTCAGAATATAACCAAATATTGATTAATATCAAAATATGCTTGTGCATGTTAATGTCTTATACCCCTCTGTTCAACTGACAGGCCATTAAACATGCAGTTATTTTGAATATACAAACTACTAACTGTAAAATACAGTACCTACCTCTTCGCTGCCATCATCTTCGTCGTCATCATCATCATCTGTTAAATGCAAGACCATGTGACTAGTAAATTCATTCCAAGACTGAGTGTTTGAAGCAGTTTCTGCAGTTCAAAACACGATGAAACGATTAGGTTAACCCAAGTGTTCTATACAAAATCACATATATAACTATCATATACTACCATTCAAAAGTTTGTGGGTTTTTTGTTTTTGAAAGAAGTCCTACATTACAAGTTTAGCAGAACAGCATTTAGTTAAAGCACAGATCTTTTGCAATCTGTCTACCATCACTTGATCAATTTAACGCATTTATTTATGTATGTCTAAAACAATAACAATGGCCCGGCTGAATTAAAATTTGTATGGAACCATCGCACAGAGAACCCAATAACTTGACAGGCCCTGTCGGCAGGAACCAAACTCGCTCTGTGTGGTACCAAATACTGCAAAACACTGCTCAGTCTTGCAGCAACTGTGGGTCAACCACACATGCAACTTCAAGCATGAAGTAAATGCTCTTCTGTTGCCAGAACTCAAACGCAAATTGCCTTCATTATTTACTAAACACTAAAGTATTTAGTTTGACATGACTATATGGCCTTAAAGGTCCCGTGCATTATACCACTTGGAAATAAAGTATGCACGTTAATTTATATTTGTGCAGCAGCATCAAAGATGACATTTTGGTAACTACAAACTCTTGATTCTAGGCCATATGGCTCTGAATAGACAGTGCAAACTTTGCCAGAATGGCCACAGTGTAGAAGAGAGTAGTGCAAGAAATGGCATACCATTGTCAGATTTTACATTCTCACCCCGAGTGTTCTGATCCTCAACTTGCTTTAGTTTAGGGGTTTTCTGTTAAAATGATCACACAATAGAGTTAGAACATAAATGGAGTTGAAAATGTCAATCAGGGGTGCTTAATCTCATCTCAGGTCAAATACCAATTCGCATACTATGCGCCCTATATAGTATATGAGAGAATGGGCAACATAGTATGCCAAACATTTACAGATACAATACTACTTCTGTTCATTTTTACCCTCTTGGGAAGATCACAAGGAGCAGAATTGTGCAATTTTAAGTAAAGCTCATTTTTAAAAATGATTAGAACATTAGAGAGGATTAATCCATTCAATTAAAACTTAATTCACACTACCATTCAAAAGTTAAGGGGTACGATTTTTTTTTTAAATAAGTCTTGTGTTCACCAAGGTTGGAATCATTTGATCAAAAATGGAGTAGAACCCTAACGTCCTGAAAGATTTTTACAGTTTAACATAAATAATATCATTTGTTTTAAATAAAAATGTTTTGGAAAAAAATTCTTGCTGAATAAAATAATAAATATTTATTTTCCAATCAAAACCCCAAACTTTTGAATAGTAGTGTAACTGCTAAACCTGTCATTTTAAGATGTCCTACTTACACTTGGTACAGGGACATCTTCTTTGCTGTTTTTAGGCACACATTTGGGGCTTGATTGCTTGGATCTTCCAGAAGGTGAAACGCACGTATCTGGATCTGTGCTCAAACCTTGGCTTACTTGTGTTGGTAAATGAGTATCTTCATCAGATATTTGAGTATCATCTTCACTTGCGTTAACATTTTTATGGCCATCTTTACCCTCTAGCAAATCAGTTTTTTGATTGTTTTGAGTGAAAACTGAGCATTTGGAAAAGGGTGAATCTTCCTGTTTAGGGGAGGGAGATCTGTCAGCACAAATGGAAGTGGCAGCGCTGTTCTGTGTTTGAAAGTTTGAGTCTTTGCTTGCCGGGATGAGGTCCTGACTAAGTTTCTCTACACATACTACAGGTTGGCGAATAAAGCTGCCATGCCTGGTGAAGAGAGGGGATGTCTGGGACTGGGGCTCTGAGACAGATCTGAAGAGCTCAGGAGTGTTGCTGATGACTGTCTCTTTATCTGAAGTCTTGTCCTGCCAAAATGAATGAGCATAGGGGAAACAAAAAGGAAAAATTTTAATTGAACCAAAATGTGTGCGAGTACGTGTTTTTTTTTTTTATATCATATTTCATGAATCACACTTTTACGGCTTATACAGCACAATAAAATGAGAACATAGAGCTCATACCCAAGAAAAAAAAAAACACCTTTAATGTATTCAGAGCCCCAAACTGAGAAAAAAAAAAAAAAAAACAATTTGGTGGTGTTTCTGACATTTATATAGCCAAAAGTTAAGATGAAATTCTGTAATGCTTGTAATGAATATAACAGACATAAAATGCATATAAACACCAGCTGTCACTTTATATCTCCCAATATTACATCTTACTAAAATATTTAAAAGATTAGCTTTATTATTAAAGCTCTGTAGTTTTTATTGTGGGTGCAAAACACACAAAGGAATGCAATATATTACACAATAGTGACTCAGATGTACAAATCCTCAAGAGCCTGATGTATCATATTTAGTATTTACATTTTACTATGATTTCTCTTATAATTATGTATGGATAATTCAGTAAACCCATGTTGCTTCAGTCCAGTAACAGTTCGTCTTAAAATATTACTAACAATAAAATACATTATTAATCAAAAATTACGTTTTGATATATTTACGGTAGGAAATTAACAAAATATCTTCATGGAACATGATCTTTACTTAAAATCCTAATGATTTTTGGCATAATAGAAAAATCGATAATTTTGATCCATACATTGTATTGTTGGCTATTGCTACAAATATACCCGTGCTACTCATCACTGGTTTTGTAGTCCGGGTGACAAGTATAAAAAGGGCCTTTTACTTGCTACAAAAGTATAAACTATCATTTAGACAACAAGAGGCATATAGAAGTTTTGATAATGTTAATCCTTAGTCGAGGCCTTAGAAGTGAGCATATCAAATATGATAAGGTTTTATAGGGTTAAGAAGAAAACAAAAAATTGATAAAAAGTGAAGCCATTTCATAACAACTAACCTGAGTGGTAGCAAGAGGACTGGAGACCTGAGCCAGAGAACTTGTCGTTGAAAGATGCGAGGAGGTCGCCTGAGATAGATCAGGCATATCTGGCAGTGGACTAGTCGTTTCCCTCTCATTTTCACTGTGTGTCTGATCCCGGCTAGGGTACAACAGTTTTCGTCTCAAGCGTGATGCATGTGTTACATTCTGCTGTGGCTGATCTGAAGAACTGGCTTCTTCATCTTGACCCTCCAATGCTTTTACAGTGTCTGCCTGCAAAAATACAAGAAGCATTTTTGAGTAAAGGAGAGTAAAGGACTTTTTTTACAGATAATTTATTCACCCCCTTGTCATCAAAGTTGTCCATGTCTTTCTTTCTTCAGTCGTAAAGAAATTGTGTTTCTTGAGGAAAACATTTCAAGAATGTTCTCCATATAGTGGATTTCTATGGTGCCCGCAAGTTTGAACTTCCAAAATGCAGTTTAAATGCAGCTTCAAATGGCTCTAAACAATCCCAGCCAAGGAAGAAGGGTCTTATCTAGCGAACAACAACAACAAAAATACAATTTCTATACTTTTTAACCTCAAATGCTCATCTTATCTAGCTCTGCTTTGTGCATGCGTACTCTGTGTACTTCGGTTCAATACAGTTAAGGTACGTCAAATGCCCTTTACAAAAAAAAAAATTGTGATTTTTTTTTTTTTTTGTAGAAAACAACTGATCGTTTTGCTAAATAAGATGCTTCTTCCTCGGCTGGGATCATTTAGAGTCCTTTGAAGCTGCATTTAAACTACATTTTGGAAGTTCAACCTCACGGGCACCATAGAAATCCACTATATGGAGAACATTCCTGAAATGTTTTCCTCAAGAAACATAATTTCTTTACGACTGAAGAAAGCAAGACATAAACATTCTTTGATTTGACAAACTTATGAAAGACTTGTAAAGTATTTTTACTTTACTTAAGTAAATTGAAAAAGTATCTGTAGTTTATCAGAGTGTTCTTTGGAAAACTTTTCTTCACTACATTCCAAAATAGTTAATAGATTTCTAATGTAATTTAGTATTAAATTATATCTAATATGAAACTTAGTGCAGTAAAAAGTACATAGTTATGCTTTGAAATGTTGTGAAGTAAAGTTTTCTAAAGAAAAACACTCTGATAAAGTACATACTCTTGAAAAGTACTTTTATAGCAGAGTAAAAATAATTCACTACTGTCTGCATCTGAATACACTACACAAGTTTTGCACAAATTTTTGCAGTCTTGACAAGTCAATACTACTTGATAAAGGTCAGAGCCAGTCAGAGAGCCAGATTTTAGGCAGTTGAAAATTATGTAGTGTATAATTGGCACAGACCACAGATATTTTGAGATAAGGAACAAATTTATGTTGTTTTCATTTGTCATGCATCTCGTAACAACAATTTCTGTGCGAGTTTGTTGTTTTCGAAATGACTTGAAGAGTCTGGTAATGTGTGACACTTAGTTGTTTAGTGTATGATACACAAAAGTGAACGATGCCTAGTGTTTTAAATCTGTACCAGTTTTAAATGTCATATAGTGTATTACAGCCTTCACGAGAATAAATGTTTCACCAACATTAAGACTTTCTGCTATGGCTTTTTGTATGTCACTGTCTTCCAGCTTTTTTCTCTGGGCAGCACTGCTTGCTTCCTGAGCACTTAGTCTCATGGCCAGGTCCAGCATCTCTTCTTCTGTCATCCCTGAAGTCACAAGCAGAACAGCACAAATGGGTCTGTATGACATTTTTCAGGAACAATTAATGATTTGTTGGGAAATTACTGAGTTGCAGTACCTTGTAGATGAGATTGATTCTCCCTTCGTTTCCAGCGGGCTGTCCGAGATGTCCGTTTAAATGAGCAATCTTCCTCCTAAGGATAAAAAGGTGAAATTTAAAGTTGGTTTATTATTACATTTTTTAAAAGTAACCATTATAATTCACCATATTTCATAGTTAAAGGGGATTCTTTATTCTTTATTAAATTACTCTCACAGAAACACTGGCTTAACCTGTCGGATGCAGAATTACCAGTTTGTCAAACCAATGGAAGACAGGGGGAATGTTTAGAAAATCTGCCCAATACTGAATATCTAGTAACTGTGAAATTTATCAGAAACATGGTAATTCTTTAGGAAAGTTGTTGCTATTCCATTTAGACAACTCTTAAATCACCTAACGTTAGAGACCTTTAAACGAACCGAAACACACACTATGTGGTTATCCACTGCATACACAGTGCCAGTACCTCTTCATATTCAGAATCAGATATGACCAGGGTCTCTTCATTGTGCTCCACTCTGCTGACTTTCGCTGTTCTTCCGCCTTCATCCGATGTTCGCTTCCGGCGGGGCATCCTGCGACCTCAACAACATTAATTCCCTCTCTGGGTACACCTCTAGACACACTCTCCGAGACACTTCCTCAGCTAACTGCTCAAAAACTTTTACTGAACACGTTCGATATGCATATTCGATAATAAAATGTTAGTTCGCTCGGTCAAAGGCTCGAAAAACAAGGATTTCGAATCCAAGATATTTTCACAAGCGGTTGTCATGTCACGTGACAAAGAGGGACAAGGAAAGACGCTACGTCACAACCGACAGCGCGCGAACTGGCACGATTTTTTGATTTGATAGGAAGTTCGAATCATTTCCGCGAATCGGTTTGCTTCAAAGAATTGAATCAAGCGAGTCAATGATTCTTTTGCGTCATTACGTCGCCCCGTTTTTTTAATATACAATATTTAATAATTTTTAAGACAATGTTATAAGGGTGCGATATTAACTACATAAAATAAATAACATTAAAATTAAATTGCATCACAGACATTACATTTATTTAACAGAAACACGTTTTAAAACTCCACTTAATTTAATGAATATAAAATGTATTTAATACCAAAAACACATAATACACATAATTTACTTTTTGAAATATGTTCATTGGAGAAAAGTAAAACTGTTAAAAGATTTATAGCGGTATATGTTTTTTTTTTCTGCGGTAACGTTTCAATAAAGTCATATGGTCACATATTTTTTTAAATCAATTAATTAATTAAGGATGTTCATTGTAACTTCATGTGTCCCAATTAAGTTTCAAGCCAAAATTCAGCTCATAAAACCATATCGAAACTAAACTCGGAAAGTGCCCGGACAATGTAAAGACTGTAAAAAAAGATTCAAACAAGTTCTGAACTGATTTTGTGAATCGGTTCACGAAAAGATTCGACTCCACAAAACGATTAATTCACAAACCAGACTTTGCTTTTATAATCACATATAATATAATATATAATATAATATATAATACAGGAGCAGTAAAAATTGAGATGCACATAATTACATATTCTTGTCAAATTTAGAAGTGTACATTGTGTATTAATAACATTTAAAATTTCTAAAATGCTAGTTGGGAGATTAAACGTAACTTTTAAAGAATGCCAAGTTGGACAATAATGATAAAAGTCCCTTTAATGACTCCTTAGCAAAATATACCAACTCGCATAGCAACACTAACAGTTACATATATTTACCCTGTATAGATTCTCTTAAGGATCCTTACGGCATTCGCACTGCTTGGTGGGTGCGTAGACGTGTATAGAAATAATTGTGTAAAGCATGTAGGATAAACGGTTCACATATTTGTTTGTCAATAGAATAAAAATGGGTTACAGGATATAAGTAGCTACATGTACGAAGAGGCTTGTGCAGCGCATGTATCGTCTGCGCATGCGCGATCCGCCTCCTGCAAACATCATGGCGCAGCAAGAGCCGAATGGAGATTTTCCATATTTACCTTCAGGGGCGGCCGAGGGTAAGAGATCGGCGACATTCATTCAGAACAAATGGCGTTACATTTGATGCATTATTTATAAGTAAAACATGACATTTATTCAGAGAATGTACAGCCCCTGAGAGTATGAAGGAGTGTAAAGCATGGTAGCCTAGCTCAAGCTCTCCGGTGCTCTCAGGACTGCTGCTTTAGTGTGTAGGAAGAACAGTACATCCAAGGTCGATGTAAGACATAGTCTTATATTACAAAGAAAGTCTATTTTAGGATTGATTTGAGCGTTGTATACTTTGCATCAACGCTGTTTTGTGTGTGTTTATTTTGTATAACAATGAAATGTCCCTTTGTAGTTACTGTTTCTGATGCTGACCTGTCTTTCAGTGAACCGAATGATAAAGGAGCACAGTGACTTGTTCTCCGATTCTCAGTGTAAAGTGTGTAGCGCTGTCTTAATCTCAGAATCCCAGAAACTTGCACATTACCAGGTATAATTTCACACACACACACACGGACAAAGTTTAAATGATAGCATCATTTCCTTTGTTCCCTAGCCAATACAGTACAAAACGTGGTTTTGAGGAGTTAATGCTGATTTCAGACTGTTTTCACAATGGCATACTAGCATGCTACTCATACTACTAATACTATTGCTGCAGTATACTCTATATTTTGTTTTAGCTTGTTTGGAATACCCAGACTGCCTGTTGAGGTTGAGAAAATCTGCAGTATACAACAGAGAACACAGTACTGGGTACTATCAGAGAGAGAATATACCAATGAGAGAAATGTGTGTAAACAATATGACCGTTTTTGTAAACAAACTCCCACCTTCCAAACAAAAAAGTGTAGGAAAATTTATGATACCGATCATGACAGAATGAATTGTTTATTTGAAAAATATTATTAAAAACAAATAGACAATTTTCCATGATGATCGCCTGGTAAGCTGACCTACCTTAAAAGGGACAGTATTGGGTATAGTGGGTGTTTGGACAGGCCCAATGTACCTTTAGGCAAGTCAGGCTGTATCTCACACTGCAGTATGCTCATTGTGACTTTCCACTTTCATTTTAACATCTCCTGCTCACTATTTGATCAGACCAAAAAGACATTTGTACCCACACATGGATGAAAAATGCTACACATGATGTTTTCTGATTGCATTTTTTCAGTTAAAAATGGTTTAAATGCATAAAAAAGATGCTATAAATACCTCTCCCATGTATGTATTTAATTAAATTAGTTTCTTGTTCATTTTTTTTTGTTATTCAAAGCTTCAAAATCATGTGGTGCGACCGTCCAACCATAACTGCTGTTTTGGAAGCATCTTTGAAATTACCCTAAATGTGTTCAGATTAATTGTTTGCACAATTTGGCATGATTTCTAAAGTGCACTTCCTAAAGACTTCCTGCATAAAAGCATTTGTATTCATATTTCCATCATAATGCACAAACTTTGTCCGATGATGTTTATTTTATAAAATATCATGTGGTGTGACCAAGAAACTACCATTTTGGGACTTTTATGTTGTGTCAGTTGGAGCGACCACTCATCAATACATTTAACTGTATTAAATTAAAAATAAAATATCTAATTTCTGTGGTTGATATATAAATCACTGCTACAGTACTGCTTAAGTGAATGGTAATTTTTTTTTAAAAACATTTTTTATCAGTTTTACAGGAAAAATAAGTGCTACATTTAATAAGGCAACACTGAAATTATAGAACAAAAATATGTGATCATTATTTACAAAAAACTTAAAAAAATGCTAATACTTTTTCTAAACACTTTAATAACTTAAAACATCTACAAAAAGTCTTAAGCCTGTCCAGGAAATGAATTAATTGGAATATAAATCATGGTCACACCACATGACATTTTGTAAGGCTACTAGATGAAAAAACGTCAAATCAATAATATGAATTTATGTGTACACAACCTTCTAAATATTTAAACAATTACAACATGTTATTATTTTTTGTATTTTAAAATTTGCCTGTCGAAAATGTCAATGACACTATTTTTCCAGCATGATAACTGACAGTCACTTGCTAAATAAAGTGTTTGATGACAATTATCCCATGATAAAAACATTAAACATCTGCTACATGTCAAATTAGTACCTTCTTAATGTTATTTATTTATTTTTGTCTCTTGTAGAGCAAAAAACATGCGAGCAAAGTGCGCCGGTACATGAGCATTCATGGTAATGAGGAGCCCATCGCAAAGCGGTTCAAGCCTTCAGGTGATGTAAGTAGGATGAATGGCCAGATGTGATGGATACTTATTGAATTTTGGATCACGGATGCATTTGTGTCTTGCATTAATGGCTAATGTTATGTTTTGCAGACAAGTAATGCAGATGAAGGGGACAAATACAAAGCTTGCAGTGTCTGCAACATGACATTCTCTTCCCCGGTAGTGGCACAGTCTCATTACCAGGGCAAAGTTCACACCAAGAACCTTCGCTTGAAGACCTTTGGTCAGCAAACTCCTGGTAAAAAGTCTTCATTATCATGATATTTAGTGCTTAGAATCCTGGAGTTACAAAAATGAGCTGTACACTTGTTTTTTACAAGTAGATGGTTCTTTTTGTTCTGGATGTTTTTGTAATGTATAATACAGTATTCGTCGAAAAAAGTTATATTGTATGCTACAATGCAGTGACTTTGACCTTTCATTTTCAGTGTGATGAATGAACTAATGGCAATATCAATATTACTTTCTGGTTCCTGATTTGTTTAAACAGCCAAAAGTATAATCCTTCTTATCTAAACTGCAATTAAAAAATGCAAAATCAATGCAAAAGCATTAAATTCTGTTTCACATACTAATTATTGCCAATATTCAGTATATAGTACACAACATGTTAATATTCTATTCTGTACATGGTTAGATGTGCTAATTTGATATGAAAAGCTGACCTACTGTGTTTTGGCCCATCTTTTAGCATTACCTCAGCCCAAAGCGCAGGGGAAGAAGGATGAAGGGTTACCTGAAGGTGGGCAGGGGCCAGGAAAGCGGGACCCCAACCGCTTCTGCTCCATCTGCCAGGCCTCCTTCAACAATCCTCTCATGGCTCAGCAGCACTACAGTGGCAAGAAACATAAAAAACACCTGACTAAACAGAAGCTGATGGAGACTTATGGACCGTCCTCTGCACCAGGTGAGAACATAGAAGGGGGTCTCATGTCCCGTACGTCTTGTGGAACTTCATATGGAATTTAAGAGGGAATTACATCAGTAACACAAAGCCAGAATTTCCGCTTTTATATAATAATTTACATAAATAAATACAGTAATTTATATAGTTATTTGTGACCCTGGACCACAAAACCAAGTCTTAAGTAGCTTGGGTATATTTGTAGCAATATCCAAAAATATTTAGTATGGGTCAAAATTAGCAATTTTTCTTTTATGCCAAAAATTATATATTAAGTAAAGATCATGTTCCATGAAGATATTTTGTAAATTTCCTACTGTAAATGTATCAGAACTTAATTTTTGATTAGTAATATGCATTGCTAAGAACTTCATTTAGACACCTTTAAAGGCGATTTTTCTCAATATTTCTGTTTTTTAGATTCCAAACTTTTTAAAGGTATCTCGATCAATTATTGTCAAACTATACATCAATGCTTATTTATTCAGCTTTCAGACAATGTATAAATTCTAAATTAAAAAAAAATTGACCCTTATGACTGGTTTTGTGGTCCTGGGTCTCACATAATAATTTATATAATAATTCATATAAATACAATAATTTGTGTAATAATACAAAGTATTAAACAAATAGTTAACAAAGATACACACCTCACAATTCTGTGAGTGTTCAGCTGCAGTTGCAGACTTACATTGTACGTGTATTCTAACGCATTTTTTTTTTTTAAATAGTCATCAAATTGAATTACTGTAATCACCTTTTACATTTTTATGGCCTTTAATAAAACTCTCTTTATTTTTAAATTATTTCTAACTCTAAATTTAACTTCTAAAAACTGAACAGGTTGCACAAAACAATGAATATCATTGACCATATTCATATGCACCTCAAATTACATTTAAGTTCGATATTTGGGTTGCAGCTATATTTAAATACAATGTTTTGATGCATACAGTATAAATTATGCCGATGGAATGCAGATGGAATCACAGATTCCAGTCATAAATATCATTAAAAATTTTGGGTGAATAAATCACAAGTATATACAGTGAATATTAAATTACAAAAAGCATTTGAATTGAAGTAGCTTTAGTGATGAGTCAGGCAAAAATTAAATCATGTCAACACTCTTTTTATTGTTTAAATTTAGTCATAAAATGTACAGGGAGGGAAAAAAATATGTTTGTGCCCACTGACAAAGAAATGATCGGTCTATAATTTTAATGGTAGGTTTATTTGAACAGTGAAAGACACTAACAACAAAAAAATCCAGAAAAAATGCATTTCAAGAAAGTTATACATTGATTTAGTGAAATAAGTATTTGACCCCTTTGCAAAACTTGGTGGCAATCACAGAGGTCAGACATTTCTTGTGGTTGGCCACCAGGTTTGCACACATCTCAGGAGAGATTTTGTCCCATTCCTGTTTGCAGGTTCTTGCAGATTAAGGTTTTGAGGCTGACATTTGGCAACTCAAACCTTCACCTCCCTCCACAGATTTTTTTTATTTATTTATTTTTTTATGGGATTAAGGTCTGGAGACTGGCTAGGCCACTCCAGGACCTTAAGGTGCTTCTTCTTGAGCCACTCCTTTGTTGGCTTGGCTGTGTGTTTTGGGTTGTTGTCATGCTGGAATACCCATTCACGACCCATTTTCAATGTCCTGGCTGAGGGGAAAAAGGTTCTCACCCAAGATTTGACTGTACATGGCCCTGTCCATCGTCCCTTTGATGCGGTGCAGTTGTCCTGTCCCCTTAGAAGAAAAACACCCCCAAAGCATAATGTTTTCACCTCCATGTTTGATGGTGTGGATGGTGTTCTTAGGGTCATAGGCAGCATTCCTTCTCCTCCAAACACGGCGAGTTGAGTTGATGCCAAAGATCTGAATTTTGGTCTCATCTGACCACAACACTTTGACTTTCTCCTCTGAATCATTCAGATGTTCATTAGCAAATTTCAGACGGGCCGGTACATGTGCTTTCTTGAGCAGGGGGACCTTGTGGGCGCTGCAGGATTTCAGTCCTTCACAGCATAGCGTGTTACCAGTTGTTTTCTTGGTGACTATAGTCCCAGCTGCCTTGAGATCATTGACAAGATCCTCCCGTGTAGTTCTGGGCTGATTCCTCACCGTTCTCATGATCATTGAAACTCCACAAGGTGAGATCTTGCATGGAGCCCCAGACTGAGGGAGGTTGACAGTTATTTTGTGTTTCTTCCATTTGTGAATAATCGCACCAACTGTTGTCACTTTCTCACCAATCTGCTTGGCGATGGTCTTGTAGCCCATTCCAGCATTGTGAAGGTCTACGATCTTGTCCCTGACATCCTTGGACAGCTCTTTGGTCTTGGCCATGGTGGACAGTTTGGAATCTGATTGATTTGATCACTTCTGTGGACAGGTGTCTTTTATACAGGTAACAAGCTGAGATTAGGAGCGCTTCCTTAAAGAGAGTGCTCATTACCTGTATAAAAGGCACCTGGCAGCCAGAAATCTTGTTGATTTGTTAAGGGATCAAATACTCATTTCACTCATTAAAGCAAATCAATTTGTAGTTTTTTTTGGGGTTTTTTTTTTTGTTTTTTTTAGATGTGTTTTTCTGGATTTTTGTTGTTGTTCTGTCTCTCACTGTTCAAATAAACCTACCATTAAAATTATAGACTGATTATTTCTTTGTCAGCGGGCAAACATTCAAAATCAGCAGGGGATCAAACCTTTCCCTCACTGTACTGAATAAGATGAGATTATTTATTTATTTTTATACCAAAAGCTTATTGCTCATCATCAGAAAATAGACTAATAGCTTAATCTTGGGATTTAGGAATCAATGTTGGTTCATCAAAGTGAAGATTTATTAAAATCAGTTAATCAGTATTGTCAACACAGCCCTAATTGATGCACTTATTTGTAACACATTGAGGATTTGTGGTCACTTTGTTGTTTTTGTCAGACTGGTAAATGTTAAATGTCATTTCTATCAGCCTCCACACTGAAGGGCTACCCATGTACTGTGTGCAATATTGAGCTAAACTCCGTGGAGCAGTACCAGGCCCACATCAGCGGCTCCAAACACAAAAACCAGTGAGTATCTCATGCTGCTTTTAACAAAGATTTCCTAATCGTATTGTTGGAATAATAACGTATTCCCCCATTTAACAGTGGCAGACCCAAGAAGGGGCCAAATACATTTTCCGGCCCCCCTGAGAACTACCAGCCCGATTTCCAGTATCCACCCAACCAGGAAGCAGCAGAGGACGGAGGGGACTGGGACAGCTTCAACGAGAGCTATGAGTGAGAAGACACTGTCAGCCTTCGCTGCCCTCTGCTCATTTGTGACAAGCTTCCTCTGTTTAGGCACAGGTCAATGTGTGTCTGCACTGTGCATCTCCTAATGCCAGCTTTTCACCACACTACATCTCTTCCTGTCTATTCTTGTCGCTCTCACACACAGTTGAGGGACCACAGTAAACTTCCACAGCTTTTTTTTTTTCCCCCTCCAAAACCGAAGGCAAGGAGGCAAAACTTAAGAGTGCTGCTTTTTCCAGTGTTAGGATTGTTTATTAGTGTTATGTTATGTGTTTGTTTAGTTTACAAAAATTCATTTCCACAATCTCCACATACAGATGCAGGTCCTGAAGGTGGTTTCGGGAGATGATTTGTCTATATGTTTGATACTCTTACTCTTACTTGTTGCTTATTATTTTAAACTGCTCAAGCTCCGTGTTTTTGTTAAATGAATGTCTGTGGAGTTCAAAGCTGGTGAATTTGATAGTGTGCAATGTTTGGAAAGTTTGTTTTTTGGGAGCTTAGAGTGCTTTATTTCTTAATTTCTGATTTTCTATGTCAATTTCGAAAAGGAAAAAAAAAAATCTATGACTTTTTAAGCAATTTTAGTGATTTAACTCTGTTTGTTCTAGGCTTGACAGTAGTTGTCTATCATTTCTCATGGCTCCTTTCCATGTCCATGTAAACGTAAATCTTTAAGTAGGAAGTATACTGTAATTTCATACGCTTACTAGAGATTTAAGGTAAGTTAAATTGGTGCTTCGGTTCTAACATCAAAACTGAACCTCTCCTGGTGATTAAAGTTGTCCAATCATAGGAAATTAGTGCCAGATCATAAGGGTGATTTATTTATTTAGTTTATATATAGGTTTAAACACATTCGTTCATCTTGACATAGATTCCTGCATTATATTCTGGTGTAACTGTTTTACAAAGTCAAACTAGTGCTACAAGCTGATTAGTTATACTTGTAAGTTGTACTTGTAAGTTGAAAGCCTCTGTTCAGGATTAATGTGAAAACGCTCCAATTATAAAGCGAAAATGCAAAGTATGAAGTGAAAATGCAACAAGTTTTTGATGACTGTTGAGCATATGTGTAATGTATGGCTTGCATTGTTTATTTTCGCAATGTACAACACAGATTGTTCTTGGTACATGAGACTAATGCTAAGATATAAAATCAGCAATAGTTCAATTAGTGTTTAGAACCAGCTTAATTAAGCTTCTGATTGCAAATGATTCAGTTTCAGAGTCTGTGTAATAGGAACAGCTGTTTCTTAAGTCATTGTGAAAGACTGAAGCGCGACCATTAATCTTTGTGTCTTCTCAAATTGAAAGGGCCTAGTTTTTTCACTCTCCCAAGTCCGTTATGTGAGATGTATGTTGGGAATTAATAGACTCCTTAAAATCAGTCAGCAGAAGAACTACTGTAAGTACAGCGTTGCTTAGTTTGGCAGCCTGAAATGTTATATTGACAAATGTTCTTGTAATGTTAAAGTCTTCTAAGCAGCACAACAGCAAAAATGTGCTGGGTTAAGGCCTTCAAACTTGGTAGCATATATGTTTTTGTTGTCATTTTGCTTTTATTGGTCAATTTCTTTTCAACAGACAGTGTGAGCCTAAAGAGATGTACGTTACTTTTCATCCAGTAAAATGTTTTGAGAAAAAAGTAGTATTTCAGACTTGTTTAATGAGCATATACCTGCACTCACACAACTTCTTTAGTGCTGTTTTTGAAACATAAAGCGTCTAACACAATAGCCTTGCACATTTCAGTTAGAATGTCTGTGCTGCTTTTATGTTAAATATATAAATAGATGGAAACTGCAACGGGGCAGCTTTCGTTCTACATTTCTTTTCAATATACAAGTCCACATAGATATAAGTTCACCATTTTCCATTTACTTCTTGACCTTTTCCATTAAAGCAGCCTTTACAAATGTAAACTGCCTTGCTAACTTTTGCTAAAGCCCTCTGGAAGACGTCTGGAAGTGTTCGTCCACCTCACCCTGTTTTTGACACTCCACCTTTAAGAGTGCTATATGTAAATTAACTCTCTTAAATCTCAAATCTCAAAGTGTTAATTATTTTACTGAAATAAGAGTGGTCATACAAAATGCGTGTTGTTGTTTATTTAGTACTGACCTGAATAAGATATTTTACATAAATGACATTTACATATAGTCCACAAGAAAAAATAATAGTTGAATGTATAAAATGAATCCTATTTAAAAGTCCAGATACACTTGATTCTTAATACTGTGTTGTTATCTAAATGATCCACAGCTGTGTTTTTTGTTTAGTGATAGTTGTTCATGAGTCCCTTGTTTGTCCTGAACAGTTAAACTGCCTGCTGTTCGTCAGAAAAAAACCTTCAGGTCCCACAAATTCCTTGGTTTTCCAACATTTTTGTATGATTTTGAGATCACACTGAGGACAACTGAGGCACCCATATGCAACTATTACAGAAGGTTCAAATGCTTACTGATGAATGAAAAAACTATGCATTACAAGCCAGGGGGTGAAAACTTTTGGAAAGGGTGGAGATGTGTACATTGTTCTTATTTTGCCTAAATATAATGTTTTTCAGTGAAGTACTGCCCTTCAGAGGCTACAGAAGATAGTTACATGTTTCCCAGGAGTCAAAATAAGTTAAATTTACCCTGATTTTCAAATTTAACAGGTTTTCACCCCCAGGTCTTAATGCATCATTTTTCCTTCTCTTTTAGGCTATATGTAAACATCTTTTATGTGAAATATCTTATTCAGGTCAGTACTAACAAACAATAACATTTACATTTATTCATTTAGCAGACACTTTTATCCAAAGCGACTTACAATTGGGGAATACAACAAGTGATTCATCCTAAGGAGGCAGATCGACATAGGAAGTGCTCAAAAATACCATATATCAGGCGTTGTTAGATGAGTACGGGCTAGAAAGGGAAGATCAGGAAAGAGAGGAGAACAAAAGTTTTTTATTTTTTTTTATTTTTTTATTGAGTCAAATAGTGTCGAAAAAGATGGGTTTTCAGCAGTCGCTTGAAGACAGTTATGGAGTCTGCATTCCGGATAGGGGTGGGATATATACATAATATGCATTTTGTATAAACCCTCTTATTTTGGAAAAAAAATGAACATTTTGCAGATTCTGAAAGGGGATGTAAACTTTTGAAACAGTGTATATATCCTCCTGTGTGCATGTCATTACATTGTTTAGAGCATAAGAAAAGAGTGAAAAATTATATATTATTCATATGTTATGCTACGTCCTCAGTAGAAGTCACCAGAACTTTAAAAATTACTGTTTTTTTTTTCAATAAAAAGACACGAATAGACACAAAAGGCAAAAACAGTAGGATTTCTGTTTTAATCACAAATCAATTTTTATTTTTTATACCAAACTTTATATAAAGATGATTCTCAACTGTTTTATGAAACATACAACAGTAATGATTTGATATACCATTATTCTTAATGCAAAATGTGTGTAAAATGGTCATGAACAGGTTTTCCCATTATAAACAATGCATCTATAAACTGTATCTAATTTGCAAATTAATGTGTTTTGGGACAACATAAAATGAAAAAATAAGTGTAATAATGGGAGTAATAATTGCAAAAATTTTCATAATAATATCTAATATTTCATAGCAATATTGAAATATAATTTATTTCCCTATTCACTTGTTGTGTCTCCCAAAATGTGCAGTAAACATGCTTTAAGTCCTGGTGTCCTTTACAGTGGACATGTATAAAACTGATGTCCTGTTTCATAACAGAAAGTCATATTTTGATTTGAAGCCCTATTACATTATACTCGGATGTTGTTTTATGACAAAAAATTTAACAATTAAATTTAAAATCATTACAAAATATTATATTTCTATACACGGTTGTTAAATTTGATTTGATCTAAAAACCAATGTCCTGTACGGAGGACAAAACTCCATAGCTGGTAGTCAGGAAGATATACAGTATACATATTTAATTAAGCAAATACTGAAGAGTCTAGGATCATTCTTGGATTGTAATATTGGATCATTATTGGAGTGATTAATATGTTTCTGGCATGTTATATATTTTGCAACAATTGTAATTTGCAGGCAGTGTAAATATAAAATACAATTTTTCAAGATGTCTTCAAAAAAGGATGTATAGATTCAGATATTGTCCTCTAGATGGCGTACTTTACACACTAGCCCTTAGCTTTCCCTGATTCCTACTTTTGGTGCATGAAGGACAGTAGGCTACATCTCGAATATAGCTTCTAATATATGTTCTCTGAAATACATTTGTATTGATGTAGACTTCTCAAAATATATTCTATTTTATATATATGTATTTATTTTCATTTCATAATGTTGCTAGAACCACACGACATCTGTAAATCAAATATGGATTGTTAGCAACTTAATAGAATTCCATATATTTTGGCCCTGCTATTGTCAACTTTTTGTTTTTGGCTACTAAAACATAGATAATCAACACTGAGAACAAAAAAAGTGTGGCTACAAAACCAGCCATAAGGCTAATTTTTTTTGGGAAATTGAGATTTATACATCATATGAAAGCGGAATAAATAAGTTTTCCATTGATGTATGGTTTGTTAGTATAGTACAATATTTGGCTGAGATACAACTATTTAAAAACCTGGAATCTGAGGGTGCAAAAAAATCAAATATTGAGATTTATATTGAAAATTGTCTTTAAAGTTGTTCAAAGGAAATTCTAAGCAATGCACATTACTAATAAAAAATTAAGTTTACGGTAGGAAATGTACAAAATATCTTCAAAATATCATCATGATCTTTACTTAATATCCTAATGATTTTGCCATAAAAGAGAAATTGATAATTCTGACCCATACAATGTTTTTTTGGCAATTGCTACAAATATACCCGTGCTACTTAAGACTAGCCGCTAACAGCACTATATCCAGTTTCTACATCCCTCATGTGCTGTAAAAATGAACGTGGCTAGTTTTTGCCAGGTATTTCCATTCATAAAAAGGCAGTGGGGAGGAGAGCTGACTATTTTCATTGATAAGATCTATTTAGTCGAAGGGGGAGGTATCTGGTGCCTTTCCATTCACTGAGAGAGAGGGGGTACTGCCCCTCCGGTAAGGCGCCACGGTGTATAAACAACCCAGTTTTACGTACTACCAGCTTGCTGAAACATAGACTCCCCTGTGTGAGCCCAACAAACTCCACCCACCATCATTTAAAGCTTTTCCGTGTGTATATTCACTGCAGAGATATTAGCACCGTGTTGGGTTTAGCTCTCCAGTGAATTGCTGTTATTTACGAGGATGGCAGATTAATCTCTACAAATTTGCCCGACAAAGACGTTTAGAATTACCTGGACCACATTCCTGTGAAAAGAGGATTGTTTCGAGCTGGCTGTAGCTGTAACTTTAGTGGTTATAGTCTGTAGTTTCATAGTTTGACCCCTACATTTCATCCGAAATGAGGCCCAGGGAGCTTTGGGTCATGTTGAGTGTAACTTGATGAATGAGTGCTGGACTTTGGCAGACCCATTCAAGTTTACACTCGCGTTTCCAAACATGCCCTTGTGTATTGAATGGCCACATGGACACTTGTTTGAACCGAGTGCTGTTTGCTGAACCCCTCTTCGGGCTGTGTAGTCATCCTTTATTTGCTGTTCGCGAGCTTTGTGGCCTTACTGAACAGACCTAAAGCAAACTGTCCCATTGCTTTTTCTGTTATTTTTTATTTCTCCAAAGGCAAGACTCCTTGATTATTCCTAACACATTAAGATGACTGTTTTAAATTCCCCTTTTTAAAACATTATATTAAAATGTGAAATTGAGGCACTATCTTACTAAATATGCACTCATTTCCAGAACGGAAATATGAATGGATAAAGCCAGGTTCAAAATTCTTGCTTGATTATGCTGGCATATTGGAGTTACAGGTTTCTCTTTTTAGTTATTTATTTATTTTTTATTTATGTTTTGAATGAAATGTTTATAAGACAGAATATTTATTTATTTTTTTAACTTATTTTTTTATTTATTTATGTTTTGAATGAGGTAAGACAGTTTTTTATTTTACTTTTTTTTTTTACTTATGTTTGTTTTATTTGTGTTTTGAATATAGTGTTGATAAAAAATATATTTTTAATTAATTAATTTATTTATTTTTACTTATTTTTTATTTATGTTTTAAATGAAGAGTTGATAAGACCGAATCTTTATTGAATTTTATTTTATTTTATTGTCCTTTTTGGGGTTTGTCAAAAAATTGTCTGTGTATGTTCCACATTTATTTATTTATTTATTTTTTATTTATTTTTATTTTTTTAACTAATAATAAAATAACTTATTTTTTTTATTTATTTATGTTTTGAATGAGGTAAGACAGTTTTTTATTTTACTTTTTTAAACTTTTTTTTTAATTTTATGTTTTAAATGAAGAGTTGATAAGACCAACTTTTTGTTTTATTTTTATTTTTTATTTTTTTTGTCCTTTTGGGGATTTGTCAGGTCACTTAAAAATTATCTGTATGTGTTCCACATTTATTTATTGATTGATTTGTTTGTTTGTTTATTTATTTTATTTATGTTTTGAATAATGTGTTAATAAAAAATATTTTTAATTCATTTATTTATTTTTACTTATTTTTTATTTATGTTTTAAATGAAGAGTTGATAAGACCGAATCTTTACTGAATTTTATTTTATTGTCCTTTTTGGGGTTTGTCAAAAATAAATAAATAAATAAATAAATAAAATAAAATAAAAATTGCCTGTGTATGTTCCACATTTATTTATTTATTTATTTATTTATTTATTTATTTATGTTTTAAATGAAGTGTTGATAAGACAGCATTTTTTTTATTTATTCTTTACTTATTTTTTTATTTATGTTTTAAATAAAGACTCTTTGATTATTCATAACACTTTAAGATGACTGTTTTTGAATTCCCCTTTTTTAAATGTTATATTAATATCTTGTTATGCACTAATCTCCAGAACAGGAATCTGAATTGTAAAGGCAGGTTCAAAATTCTTGTTTCATGATGCTGGCATATTGGAGTTAAAGGTTTCTCTTTTTATTTATTTATTTATTTCTTATTTATGTTTTGAATGAAGTGTTTATAAGACAGAATATTTATTTATTTTTTAACTTATTTTTTTATTTATTTATGTTTTGAATGAGGTAAGACAGTTTTTTTTTATTAATTTTTTTTTTTTTCCCCATAAATCAGCAAATAGCCTGTCACTAGGAATTAAGTGTTATATAAGTCCGGGCGAATGATATATGATCAAACCCCTCTGTAAAACTGTGAAGTATGTATAAGTGCTAATGAATTTGCAATTTTCTCAATTAGAAAAAAAAACCTTTAAAGATATGTATTGTTATTTAAATCTACTCAGATAAAGGTCGATAAAATAAATACTTGTATTGTAAATTTTGAATGAAGTCTTGATAAGACAGAATTTTAATTTTATTTATTTATTTTTTTGTTGAATTATTTCTGTCTTTTTGGGGGTTTGTCAGGTAAAAATTGTTTGTGTATGTTCCACATTTCTTTATTTATTTACATTTTTATGTTTTTTTTGGAGGGGGGGGGGGGGGGTTCCACTATGTTCCACATTTATTTTTTTATATAAATAAATATATTTATTATTTTATTTATGCTTTGAATGAAGTGTTGATAAGACTAAGAATATTTATTTATTTACTTCTTTTTTGGTTTTGAATGAAACATTGCCTCTGTATGTTCCACATTTATTTATTTATTTTATTTTATTTTATTATTTATGTTATTTTATTTTATATCCTTTTTGGGGTTTGTCAGGTCACTGACTGTTTATGTTCCACTTTTTTAAATGTATTTTTGTTTTAAATGAAGTGTTGATAAGACAAAATTTTGTTTTGTTTTGTTCCATTTATGTATTTTTTTTGTCTCTGTATGTTCCACATTTATTTATTTATTTATGTTTTGAATGAAGTGTTGATAAGACAAAATATTTATTTATTAAGTTGGGTTGGGAAAGCCAACTTACTGAAATCCTATTTAAACTTCTTCTTCTTCTTCTTCTTCTTCTTCTTCTTCTTCTTCTTATTTTTCTGACCGCAAATTTTTTGGACACTAACTCCTCCTAGAACGTTCAAGCTACATACTCCAAACTCGGGTCAGATCTTCATACTGTTCTGACTAAGTGTGCTATATCTTTTCAGACTGGTTTGAGTTACGGTTTTCTTAAAAATTAATTTTAAAAATCATAAAAAATCCCATAGACTTTCATTGACCAAAAGTCCATGTCTGTTTGAACCATGTTTAATGTAAACTGCTAGAAGCCATTGATACTCAATTAAGCTTTAAGCTATCTATGTTCTTTCTAACTAATAACTAATCTATCTATCTATCTATCTATCTATCTATCTATCTATCTATCTATCTATCTATCTATCTATCTATCTATCTATCTATCTAAATCATGCTAACAATATGCTAATCATGCTAAAATCATGCTAGTGACTTGCTAGTCATGCTAAAATCATGTTAGCGACTTGCTAGTCATGCTAAAATCATGCTAGCGATTTGCTAATCATGCTAAAATCATGCTAGGGACTTGCTAGTAATGCTAAAATCATGCTAGCGACTTGCTAATCATGCTAAAATCATGCTAGGGACTTGCTAGTAATGTTAAAATCATGCTAGCGACTTGCTAGTCATGTTAAAATCATGCTAGCGACTTGCTAATCATGCTAAAATCATGCTAGTGACTTGCTAGTAATGTTAAAATCATGCTAGCGACTTGCTAAAATCATGCTAGCGACTTGCTAGTCATGCTAAAATCATGTTGGCGACTTGCTAATCATGATAAAATCATGCTAGCGACTTGCTAGTCATGCTTAAATCCTGCTAGCGACTTTGCTAGTCAAGCAAAAATCATGCTAGCGACTTGCTAAAATCTTGCTAGCGATTTGCTAGTCATGCTATAATCATGCTATCGACTTGCTAATCATGCTAAAGTCATGCTAATGATTTGCTAGTCATCCTAAAATCATGCCAGCGACTTGCTAGTCATGCTAAAATCATGCTAGCGACTTGCTAGTCATGTTAAAATCATGCTAATGATTTGCTAGTCATGCTAAAATCATGCTAGTGACTTGTTAGTCATGTTAAAATCATGCTAAAATCATGCTAGCGACTTGCTAGTCATGTTAAAATCATGCTAGCAACTTGCTAGTCATGCTAAAATCATGCTAGCGACTTGCTAGTCATGTTAAAGTCATGCTAGCGACTTGCTAGTCATGCTAAAATCATGCTAGCGACTTGCTAATCATGCTAAAATCATGCTAGGGACTTGCTAGTAATGCTAAAATCATGCTAGCGATTTGCTATTCATGCTAAAATCATGCTAGTGACTTGCTAAAATCATGCTAGCGACTTGCTAGTCATGCTAAAATCATGTTGGCGACTTGCTAATCATACTAAAATCATGCTAGTGACTTGCTAGTCATGCTTAAATCCTGCTAGCGACTTTGCTAGTCATGCTAAAATCATGCTAGCGACTTGCTAGTCATGCTAAAATCATGCTAGCGACTTGCTAAAATCTTGCTAGCGATTTGCTAGTCATGCTAAAATCATGCTATCGACTTGCTAGTCATGTTAAAATCATGCTATCGACTTGCTAGTCATGCTAAAATCATGCTAGCGACTTGCTAGTCATGTTAAAATCATGCTAATGATTTGCTAGTCATGCTAAAATCATGCTAGTGACTTGTTAGTCATGTTAAAATCATGTTAAAATCATGCTAGCAACTTGCTAGTCATGCTAAAATCATGCTAGCGACTTGCTAGTCATGCTAAAATCATGCTAGCGAGTTGCTAATCAATGCTAAAATCATGCTAGGGACTTGCTAGTAATGCTAAAATCATGCTAGCGACTTGCTATTAATGCTAAAATCATGCTAGTGACTTGCTAAAATCATGCTAGCGACTTGCTAGTCATGCTAAAATCATGTTGGCGACTTGCTAATCATGCTAAAATCATGCTAGTGACTTGCTAGTCATGCTTAAATCCTGCTAGCGACTTTGCTAGTCATGCTAAAATCATGCTAGCGACTTGCTAGTCATGTTAAAATCATGCTAGCGACTTGCTAGTCATGCTAAAATCATGTTAGCGACTTGCTAGTCATGTTAAAATCATGCTAGCGACTTGATAGTCATGCTAAAATCATGCTAACGACTTGCTAAAATCATGCTAGCGACTTGCTAGTCATGCTAAAATCATGCTAGCGACTTGCTAATCATGCTAAAATCATGCTAGTGACTTGCTAGTAATGCTAAAATCATGCTAGCGACTTGCTAAAATCATGCTAGCGACTTGCTAGTCATGCTAAAATCATGTTGGTGACTTGCTAATCATGCTAAAATCATGCTAGCGACTTGCTAGTCATGCTAAAATCATACTAACGACTTGTTAAAATCATGCTAGCGACTTGCTAGTCATGTTAAAATCATGCTAGCGACTTGCTAATCATGCTAAAGTCGTGCTAATGATTTGCTAGTCATCCTAAAATCATGCTAGCGACTTGCTAGTCATGTTAAAATCATGCTAATGATTTGCTAGTCATCCTAAAATCATGCTAGCGACTTGCTAGTAATGCTAAAATCATGCTAGCGACTTGCTAGTCATGCTAAAATCATGCTAGCGACTTGCTAATCATGTTAAAATCATGCTAAAATCATGCTAGCGACTTGCTAGTCATGCTAAAATCATGCTAGTGACTTGTTAGTCATGTTAAAATCATGCTAGCGACTTGCTAGTCATGCTAAAATCATGCTAGCGATTTGCTAAAATCATGTTAGCGACTTGCTAGTCATGTTAAAATCATGCTAACAACATGCTAGTCATGCTAACGTCATGCTAACAACATGCTAGTCATGCTAACGACATGCTAGTAACATGCTAGTCATGCTACCAACATGCTAAAATCATGCTAGTGACATGCTAGTCATGCTAACGTCATGCTAACAACATGCTAGTCATGCTAACGACATGCTAGTCATGCTTATATCATGTTAGTAACATGCTAGTCATGCTAGCAACATGCTATCCATGCTAGCATCTTGTTAACGTCATGGTAGTCATGCTAACAAAATGCTAGTGACATGCTAATCATGCTTGTAACTTGCTAATCATGCTTAAACAACTAAAAACATACTAGCAACTTGCTTTTAAACTTGTAAAACTTTTTATACTTTAATTTCTTAAACTTTTTAAACTTCTTAAAACATTAAACTTCTTTAAACTTTCTGGTCCGGCTTTCTCAAGCCAACTTAAAGTTTGTCTCGACAAACTTTTTTATCTAGTTTACTTATGTTTTGAATGAAGTGTTGATAGGACAGAATTTTTTTTATTATTATTGGTTTTGGGTTGTCGGGTCACTTGAAACATTGTCTCTGTTCCACATTTATTTATTTATTTTATTTTATTATTTATGTTATTTTATTTTATATCCTTTTTGGGGTTTGTCAGGTCACTGACTGTTTATGTTCCACTTTTTTAAATGTATTTTTGTTTTAAATTAAGTGTTGATAAGACAGAATATTTATTTATTTATTTATTTATTTATTTATTTATTTACTTATTTTTTTTTAATGAAGTGTTGATAAGACAAAATTTTGTTTTGTTTTGTTCCATTTATGTATTTTTTTTGTCTCTGTATGTTCCACATTTATTTATTTACTTATGTTTTGAATGAAGTGTTGATAGGACTTTTTTTTTTTTAATTATTGTTTTTGTTTTGTTTTTTTTTTGGGGGGGGGGGGGGGGTTGTCGGGTAACTTGAAACATTGTCTATGTATGTTCCACATTTATTTATTTATTTATTTATTTATGTTTTAAATGAAGTGAAGATAAGACAAAGTATTTATTTATTTATTTATGTATTTACTTATTTATTTATTTATGTATATTTTGAATGAAGTGTTGATAGGACAGAATTTTTTTTTAATCATTTTTATTATTTGTTCTTTTTTGGGGGTTGTCAGGTCACTTGAAAAAATTGTTTATGTTCCACATTTATTTATTTATTTATGTTTTGAATTAAGTGTTGATAAGACATGATATTTATTTATTCATTTACTTATTTTTTTGGTTTTGAAAAATAATTTTGTTTTATTTAATTTTATTTTTTGTTTTTTTGTTTTTTTTTGGGGGGGGGGGGTTGTCAGGTCACTTAATAAATTGTCTGTGTATGTTCCACATTTATTTATTTATTTATTTATTTATTTATGTTTTCAATTAAGTGTTGATTATACAGAATATTTATTTATTTATTTACTTATTTTTGTATATTTTGAATGAAGTGTTGATAGGACAGAATTGTATTTAATTTATTATTTTGTTTTGTTTTGTTCTTTTTTGGGGGGTGTCAGGTCACCTAAAAAATTGTCTATGTTCCACATTTATTTATTTATTGTTGTTTTGAACAAAAGTGTTGATAAGACAGAATATTTATTTATTTATTTATCTATCTATTTACTTATTTTTTATCTTTTGAATGAAGTGGTGATATGGCAGAATGTTTATTTATTTATTTATTTATTTACTTACTTATTTTTTATGTTTTGAAAAAAGTAGTGATAGGACAGAATTTTTATTATTTTATTTTATTTTATTTTGTTTTATTTATTAAATTTTTTGTTCTTTTTGGGGGTTCAGGTCACTTGAAAAAAATTTTTTCTCTTTCCATTTTTTAAGATGAGTCCCTTAATGAGAATGCCTATGAGAGTCACTTTATTATAAATAACTTTATGATTTATTATACATACAAGCTTCATCGAAAGAATCATGCTTTTTTTCTAGAGTGTTAATGTTAAGGGAAAAAAAAATCACAATTATTTTTAATGTTTTAACTCTCATGGAAGGTACACAGTATGTGTATGTTTTGGTGTGTGGACAATCAGGATTCAGGAAATAGGGGTTAGGGGTTTGCTCATGGGTGAAGAGAGAAAGTGTTGTTGAGAGGCATGTGGGCGGCAGGAGGCTGTATTCTCTGTTTTGCTTGTCACAGTTTCAGAGGGTTATTGTCTAGGATGGAGACATCCGGAGGTCAATGCCTCAAACCCTGTGTGAGGCAAAGAACAAAACAGCCCTGTATAAGAAAGACCAAATGGGAATCACAGGTGGCAGGAATGGGCTACATCTATATGGAAATGAGCTCACTGTTCTCAGCGTCCCTCTGCAGCCACTGCTAATTTGCTTGATGTGCTGCTGGCCTCTTATTTTCACAGTGGATCTCACAAAAAGTAAGAATGTCCAGGTCCAGTTGAACCAAAAGAAATAAAGAAATGAATAAATGCTGCATAAAGAAAATAAGTATATTTAAGACTATTTTTTTGTAGTTTTTTTTTTTTTTAGTAAATTACTAAAATTGTTTTGCATTGTGATATTATTTACATGACAGTTAGATATATTTTGTGTGTCCAGATGTTTTTTGTTTTTTTTTAATTCCGGTTTTTCTGAATGTTTCTGAATTTAATTTTTTTGGTCAAGACCATTGACTTCTCCATAATTATCATTTAATTTTGTAATAAATAATGGATAATGGATATCTCAATCTAATGAGTCATTTTCTTCATGCAGTAAAATTGGAGTGAAATATGACTTGGACATGAAAGAATGAAAAGAAATATGAGATTTATTTTATTTTATTTTATTTGTCAAGACCATGACTTCTCCATAATTATCATTTAATTTTGTAATAAATAATATTATAATAATATCTCAATCGTATGAGTCATTTTCTTCATGCAGTAAAATTGGAGTGAAATATGACTTGAACATGAAAGAATGAAAAGAAATCTGAGATTTGTATTTATTTTATTATTATTATTATTATTTTTTTTTTTTTGGTCAAGACCATGACTTCTCCATAATTATCATTTAATTTTGTAATAAATAATGGATAAATAATATTATAATAATATCACATTCTTATGAGTAATTTCATGCAGTAAAATTGGAGTGAAATATGCCTTGGACATGAAAGAATGAAAAGAAATCTGAGATTTTTATTTTATTTTATTTTATTTTATTTTATTTTAAGTCAAGACCATGACTTCTCCATAATTATCATTTAATTTTGTAATAAATAATGGATAAATAATATTATAATATTATCTATTTTTTAGCCAAATAAAATGGACAAATGAGGTAATATCCTCACTTTCCAACAAGAGCCCCTTTTCGAAGACAGATTAGAAATAAAACGAGCACAGCTGTTGGCTCATATTTTTCACCCTGGATGTGCAAAAGCTTAGCTTTAGCAACAGAAAGGGTTGAGCCTTTCTCCTGAGGTTTTGCAATAATTTTCAAGTGTTTATCCTCCAGAAACAAACAGCCCATAAGTTACATGTTCTATTTCAGCTTTAACTTATTATAAATATATAAAAAACACAATTTCCCTTGAGCCCTGTTTCCAGGAATTAACACCAGCAGACGTTCATGGGCAGTTACAAAAAGCCTGTTCCATAACGTCAAATCGGATGTTTGCTTGACATGATCCAACAAACATGAGAGAATGTTGAACTGGTGATAAGAGAGGGTCAAACATTTGTTTGCCTGATGGCTGGGACTTTTTAGGTTTATGACTGCTTTAGATAATTTGCTTGGAAAGTGTGCTTGTGCTATTTTTCTTATAGTCAGTGATAAATTAGAGTGTCCATGATAAAGAAAAGAGAAAAAAAAAATCAAGTTTAAAATATGGCAAATTCTTAAAAATGTACTCTGAGTATTTATGGTTCCATATATAAAATAAATATAAATAAATAAATAAAAACTTATTTAAATAATAAGTTTTTTAAAAAATTATACGCAGTGACACAGTTTTCTTAAAATATGTTTAAGTAATAATAATAATAATAATAATAATAATAATAATAAACAAATAAACAAATGTTATATAATGCAAAGACACTCACATATTTTAATGACTCTCACAAATTTTAATGACTCTAAAATGTTATTTAGTGTAACCATAAATAAATAATACACTAATAATACATATTTTTCTTACTGAAAACATGTACACATCTTAAAATTTGCAAACCTTTTTTTAAGTTAAAAGGTAGAATCTATTTTTTTTAGATATCAAGATGTATATATCTTAGCACAGTCAAAAGGGTCTGTTTTTTGTGTTAGCATATTTGCTGAATAATATATTTTTAGACGAAAGATTAATGAGCATCGAACCAGTTTTCTTAAAAATTTTATAATAATAATAGAGGATTTTTAAATAATAATTTTGTAAGAATTTCATACCTTTAATGCAGTTCATATTTTTAATTTCATACTTTTTTCTTTGTTAGATATCAAGATGTATTGACCTTGGCACACAGTCAGAAGGGTCTGTTTTTGCATGTTAGCGGAATGATATACTTTTGAAAGATATGTAAAAAAATGAATAAGCAGCAAACTAGTTTTCTTATAATATTTTAAATACTACTACTACTACTACTAATAATAATAAATAATTATATAATAGAAGATTTTTTTAAATAATTTAATAATAATAATAATAATAGAAGATTTTCAAATAATTTGTTAAAAGAGTTTCACACTTTTATTAAAATTCATATTTTTAATTTCATATTTTTTTCTTTGTTAGATATCAAGATGTATTTCTCTTGGCACACAGTCAAAAGGGTCTGTTTTTATTATCTGAATAATATATTTTTGAAAGATATTTTTAAAAATTGTTAAGCAGCAAACCAGTTTTCTTAAAATACTACTACTACTACTACTACTACTACTAATGAATAATATAATAGAAGTTTTTCAAGAATTTAATAATATTAATAATAATAATAATAAAAGAAGATTTTTTTTCAAGAATTTTATACTTTTATTGCAATTCATACATTTAATTTCATACTTTTTTCTTTGTTAAAAATCAAGATGTATAGACCTTGGCACACAGTCAAAAGGGTCTGTTTTTGCATGTTAGCTAAATAATATTTTTTGGCAGATATTTATTTATGAATAAGCAGTAAACCAATTTTTTTTAAATAATAATAATATAAGAGAAAGAATTAAAAATTGAATTAATTAAATTTCAAGAATTTCATACTTTTACTTTTTCACATTTTTATTTTTAAATTCATGCTTTTTTTCTTTATTAAATATCATGCTAGTTTTACAACCCTACTATTTTTGTCATTATGTTCCCCTAGAAAATATCAAAATGTATTTTAATTTAGAATTTTTATTTTTATTTTATAAAAGTGGATAAAAGTATTAGACAGGACAAAAAAGATCCTCAAGTCACTAACCCTAAAATAAATCCTACTTGGTTTCAAATTTTGTTATATAATGCAAAGACATTCACAAATTTTAAATGAGACAGAAGTAAACATTGTAGGGTCCAAGATTATCAGCAGGACATTTCTAAACGAGTCCAGGCTACTCTTTTGCCGTTAGCCACTGCAGTTAACTTCATACCAGCCCTAAACAAACCCCTCTCTGCATCAGTCCCATAAAGGAAGCTGTATATGTCTGCATGCAACTCTCAAGTAGGATTAGTTCACTATGAGAGCTGAAAGAAAGACCCATGTACTCCATTTCCTGGCCTCTGAGACAAGTGCAGGTGGCTGAGGGGTTCAGATTACACCCCAATGAAAGTTTCCCCCTACCCTCTAGGCCCTCCTTCCCTTCCAGCCCCCCTTTTACCCACCAAGCCAAACCTTTCCGTGATCTGAGAATTCCTGCAGACTACTCCTAATTCTTCTGACAGATGGACACACTTAATCTGCAGTGGTCAGACTGGAAGTAAGTGCTACAACCTGTGAACAGGCAGCTAGGACAGCCACCTGTCAGTACCCCTGTCACATGATAGGCACCGCATGGCACGGCATTTGGGGCATATTGTGGATAAATAAGCTTTAATCTGATTAAAGTTTTACAGATTTGAACAGTCACTTCAAGTGCAAATACAACAGTAGTTTTTTTAAGAAAAGCCCAATTTTAAGATATTAAATCTTTTTTTTCCCACAGCATACCAACAGATGGATATCTTTTTGATAGTTTAAGTGTCCGAAGAAGCAGAGACAGAGCGCTGCTCTAAGATCCCATCTAGACCAGACAACAGGTGAGCGGTTACGGTCAGCCGGCAAATCTCACTGATATTCTAACCTATTGAACTTTCCCAGAACAGGGTTCCTCTGTAGACGCACATTACTGCATTGCAGGACCTGTTCCCTGTGCTTTGATCCAGTCAATGTGAAGCAGATCTGTGGCTATGGCCTTAACAGTGAGATAATGAAAGCAGGCTGGCTGGGAGAGAACCGGCCCAGGACAATGCGTCTCTTTCAGGCAGCTGGCATGGTGGATGCTTGTACAACAGCTAGTAAAGTGACTTTCCAGCTTCAGCACCTTTTGCTGGAAAATGGAGCGCAAGCAAGAATGAGCTCCCTTTTTTGGTTCGGAAAAGATCTTTACCTGCGTAACTAAGTGCTAAGGTGTTTCTGAGCCTCTTCCTGTGTAGCAGCCTACTTTTTGCTCTGCTTTTGATAATGACAGAAAAATGTGGAGAAATGGAAAATGACCACAAGTTTAAATTTTAATGAAATTTAAATCAAGTGAGTTGGGGATGGAGTTCGGAATATGACTCAGATTGGAATCAAATTCTGGATTCCCCTAAGCACAACTTCTGTTTTTTTGTTCAGTTGCTATCTTCAATTGTAAGTGCCCTGCAAAGTTGATTTCACAGAGTATTCTACCATCTCAAGTGGGATTTGAAGGGTACTGTCAATGGCTTGGAATAAGGGAATTACCCACCAGTCACTGTGCATTACTCCGCGGTTGTTTACAGATATAAAGTGTGAAAGACGAACAGTTGCAATGCAAATAATACAGGGGTTCAAGCACATATGAAAAATTACATTACATATTATTTATCAAACCTGTAACCACCAAAACCAATGATTTAAAAAAGCATTTTTGTCAAATACAAGTAATTTGCCACAGAAATATGATGTTTTTTGACATTTATGACTTGGTCCGATCTCCTTAAAACTTTGCATGTTTGTTTAGAATCAGGTTTCGTGAAGTTTTGAGTTTTCATTTAGGCTTTATAGGCTTTTGGGCATAATTGGACAGGTCCCTTTTCTAAACAACCCCGTAATAGCTTCCCAAAGGGTTGGTTTTTCATTTGACTTCAGATTCAGCTCTTACATACACATCTTGAGTTTGACCAAGATATCTCATTCCATTCAAAAGTTATAGCCATTTTAGTAAAAGCGGCCTTGACGCTTTCAAACATTTTGATGTCTCTTTGCAATCAAGAGTCGAAACTCCAAAGGTTTTTTTTAATCAATATTGATATTCACTCTGCACTGGTTTGGTTCTGAACGGGTAAAAAACCTAGTTTTCCGAGGCGTGAGCCAAATATTCCAACAACATCAGACACTTGAGCCTGCGGTGAATGGTTTAGGAGTTATAAGCGATTTTGTGCTTTTGACCGCTGCAGCGCCTCCGTCAGGCCAATTGTGGCGAACCTTGGTGACGTTGTAGAGTAGACAATGTGAGTACTACTATCCCTCCAAGTTTCAAGTCTCTACGGCTTACGTTTTGGTCTGCCCAATCAGTTTTACGTAAAGATGGCTGATCCTTGGCCATTCTATAGGTTACGCTCTTGAACCCCTATTTATTGTTACATTAAAGGACACCTATTATGCCCCTTTTTACAAGATGTAATATAAGTCCGTGGAATGTGTTTGTGAAGTTTAAGCTCAAAATCATTTCAACCCACAAATCATTTAAAATATCATCAGCTCGTAGCTCAGATACTTTGCTAAAACATCTGATTGGTTGTGATTATCATGTAGTAATCATGCGTTTTAAAGTTATATAAGTTTAAACTTCATATATACAGTTTTCACAAAGCATGTGAGTACCAAATAAAGTTCTCTTTCATGTCTCCTTGCGCTTAAACTGTCAAATACACACAAGTTTATGTTAAAAACACACATGGGTTATAGAACACAATTGGTTATGTCTGTCAAGGTAAACAGCTGGGAAAGAAATCGCAAAAAACAAAATGGCGATGCCATGAGTGAAAACGTGCAGATTAATAAATAAATATTTTTGGGTTTAATTATTTCAGTGATTATTATGTTACTGGCATTTTATACGTTTTGCAACACTTTTTTTCATTTCTCAAACAATCAAGTCAGATGACGTACCTACACACGTATTTCAGGATGACCGTGCTAGGATTTATCAGGCTCAAATTGTGAAAATTTGTTCTCCACAGTGTCCCAACCTTACCCTTATTGAAAGTCTTTGGGATGTGCTGGGGTCAACTTTACACTGCCTGGCCAAAAAAAGTTGCACACTAATGTTCCATTGGACTGCCTTTAGCTTTTTATAACATTGCTTATTCACTGTTACATTGTTTCAGCAATATTATGCAATGTCACATTTTTTCCATCAAGTGTTACATTAATTTTTGGCAGAGATCTTGTATTGACAACGGGAGAGTTGAACCACTTTGTAAAATCGAATCCAGCACATCCCAGTGACTTTCAAGGGGGTTAAGGTCAGGACTCTGTGGTGACCAATTCATGTGTGAAAATGATTCCTTAGGTTCACTGAGCCTCTATTTTACATTTTGGGCCCAATGAATCTCAACATACACATGGGTACTTCTTCCTACATGGTTGTTTAAGAAATGAAAAGTTACATTCTGGATCAGTTAAGGTTAAAAGAATTGTTGCCAAACATACAACATGCCAGCATATTAATACAATAAATTCTATTTGGAAAAAAAAACAGATAAAGACAGTGAACAATGTTTTGCTGACCGATTGAACTGCAGAGACTAAGCAATTTGGCATCAACAAGAAGAGAAGAGTGAACAAATTCTGAATGTGTAAAAATGAGTAACAACCATGCACACACTAAAATTACACAAGGATGTTATTATTTTAGACAAATATTTTTATTTAGTTTGTTGTGGGATTATAAAAAGTAACAGTTGCATTAAAAATTCTAAAGCTGCTTTATTGCAATATCCGTATCCATTAGATGTGCACTTTGGAATCTCATCAGAAGTAGGTCATCCATGTACTTTTTGCCTACTGTTTTGTGAAATTTGTTCTATGAATTCTGACATACTATTCTTTTCACATACTGTGAAACATCACACAAACAAACAAACAATTTGTGAAAATATAAATCCTCCCTTAGAATATTTCAGTGGCTTAAAACGTGACTCATTCAAAAAGACTTTAGCTGAATTGTTTCGGCTTTTGTAGAAGCTGAAATCTGCATTTTCTGTATCCTCTTGAAAACATTATGAGCTTGAACTTAATGGGCAAAATGTGCTTGTTGTTTCATAAGCTGGATGTTGCGCTCAAATTGCGCTTTTGTTCTGGGGGATGGGGTGAAACAAAAGGCTCAGCTTCGGCTTTTGGGTTTTAGCCTTCCTTCAGACTTGTGGAGGAAGGATCTTTCACTTTTCTGCTTATAATAAGTGACTTCTCCTGTTCCACACATACAATGGTCACTCTGTTGGGCCCTTTTTAAAGGCGTTGAGCCTGTACGGTTCGGCAGCCCTCCCCGAAGTTTGCTTAGCCACCCAAACGGCAGGCGCAAGGCAAACAGAGCCAGCCTCTACCGCAGCCTTTCAGTGCTCCGTCCTGCCTCTAAGAGGCTTATGTCCTCGCCCAGGGGTGGTAGGAAGCACAGGATGAATGGATGAAGGAGGGAGGGGCAGGAAGGATGAAGGTATCGGCCCAATCAGCCGTTACTGCTGAGATCAGAGGAGCTGAAGAGTGACCGGTAAAGTGAGAAAGAGTGTTGCTGTCGTATCTCTCCATTAAGATTCAAAACTTCCCTCTGCAAACTATTTGGTCAACTTTCAAAGAAGAGATGAGGAAATAGCAGAAAGCTGGTGATGTCATGATTAGCTGGAGATGCAAACATTTTTAAAAGAATCTCCTTTCTCTGCTCTAGGGGTTTTGGCAATGCCGAGGGATCCATAATTATTTGCTAATCTGGGAGGAAGTGCTGTTTGCATGAGTACATTGAGACAGAGGTGAAGGATGGGTCTATTAAATAAGACCCCATTCAGTGAATGAATGAAAATGGAAGGATGAATAGTTCCTTACACAGATGAATACAAGCGTATTGCATTGCACAAAGGCAGACCACAGGGACCTTTCTTTGAAATCAGGAGTTAATCTGGAAAATTCCTGGCAGCAGACACCCAAAGCACAAATCCTGATGCCTGGAGAATGGCACACTGGCACAACGTCAGTTAAAGTCCATTAACAAGGTTTAACAGCCCCCAAGTCCAATGCGGAAGAGATGAATGCAACCAGCACGTTTTCTAGGCCAGCTCTGCTTCAGTTTTTTTCTAGGGAGAGGCATGTTTGTAACACTAATTTTTTGTCCTGTTTATTGTTTTTTCAAAATACTGTTCAGTTTTGTGTTCTAAGACCTCATTGTATCGACATGAGCTGCAGGGTTTAATTTGGTCTTGTCTGTTTATGTTTTTTTTTTATGAGTTAAAAATCTTCAATTGTGTTCTACTGAAGAAACAAAGTCACCTAAATCTTGGATCCCCTGGGGGTAAGCAGATAAACATTACATTTTCATTTTTGGGTGAACTATCGCTTAAATGAATCAAAGTAATAGCACTCATTTGAAAGTGTTTTTTCACTATTAACTAATCAGAAACTACTATTTGTTTAATATCTCCCAGAGAACTACTAAGAACTACTATATACAGATTCATAATTAATGTGAATAATGCTAAATCTATAATTATTTCTAAAGTGAAGATCATGGTAACCCACTAGTAATGACTCAAGTATTACCAAATACCTAAGAAGGAAATACCACATTTTTGGATCAGTATTCTAAAGTGAAGATCATGATAACTCACTAGTATTGACTAAAGTCATTGAAAACTATTGAGGTTTTTGTAAGTTTCTGGATAGCATTGATTTGGTAACATCTGAGTCATCAATAGTGGGTTACCATGATTTTCACTTTAGAATACTGATCCAAATAATTAGTAATTCCTTTAGAAGGATGTAGTAACACTTAAATCATTACTATCCAAAACCTTACATATATCTCAAAAGCTTCCAATGATTTCAGTCATTACTAGAGAGTCATCTTCACTTTAGAATACTGATCCAAATAATTAGTAGTTCCTTCTGAAGGATTTGGTAATTCGTTGTGAGTCATAGTGGGTTACCATGATTCTCACTTTAAAATTAACTATATCTTTTACATTATTCACATTAATTATGAACCTGTATATAGTAGTTCTTAGTAGTCCTCTGGAAGATATGAAAAAAAAAAACCAGTAGTAAACTGCCACTTTTAAATGAGAACTATTACTTACAGATTTGTTAATCAGAATTTCTTGTTAGTTAATAGTAGTTACTAGAATGTTAATATGCATTAGTCATTTGTTCCTATATAGTTACTTGTTAATGAACAGTATCCTAAAGTGTTACCGAATACACTTTTCTTTCATAAAATAGAAAATGTGAGGATGAACATGAGGATGTCTTGATTTCATAAGAATAAAAAATCTCAATTAAAAGAAAAATAAAACTTTATTAAATAGGGCATTTCCTCAAAGGAGGCAATTGAGGCAGTGCCTCTTCAAAATATTGGATAAGACAAAGTTTGTAGAAAAATAAAACAATTACAATTAATCTTGTTGCAGTTAAAGTCTCTTGCCTCCCCTGAAGCCCATTGGGTTTTAACAGACTCACTAAAGCATGCGGTAAATAAAAAACTTACACACTTAGATATAACCACTTATATCTAAGACAAAATAAGACTTGAAATAGCCTGAAAACATCAGCTTAGCTTAGAGTAATCAGCTTGGTGAAACTTAAAGTAAATCTCAGTGTCTGTGACCAGTATTTACTGAGCTTTGATGACTGATCTCAAAAACATTCAAAATTAGTTCAAAGTTAACTATTAAAAAGAATAAGTTTACAAATAAAGTATATTGTTTGAATTGTTACTGCATTAAGTTATGTTGGAATAAATGTTAAATGCTTAAAATTCATACTTTCATAAATAGAATATTGATTACATTGTTAATGTAAAAATATAAATTGGAATTGTTTTTCTTTTTCTTGTTCTGATAGTGTAAGTAACGATTATTTAACCAAGAAAATGTGCATTGAATTTACATTTAAAAAAAAACCTTTGATAATTTGCCTCCACACCACTGCACTGTTATTAAATAAAATGGTATATTGTTTTGTATTTTGATAGTCCACTTCAGACGAACTAAAAGTGACTACAAAGTAACTACACATCAACTACAAGTTAATATCTGCTAACGCTTTATTTTGATGGCCCAACAGGCATACTGACTATAAAAAACTTTGCAAGTACATGTCAACTCATTTTACTAACCCAAACCCTAATATACTAGTCTTCTACACTGCCAATTCTCTAATAATATTTGACATGCAGTTGCACATTAATGAGAGTTAGTTGACATGTTCTTGCAAACTTACTGTACAATCTCTAATGTGGACTATTGAAATAAAGTGTAATCATTTTTTATTTGTTTACTTACAGAACTAATGTATTAACATTTTAAAAAGTGCTGTACACAAAATCCAAGTCAGAAACAGAAACATACAGAAAAAATATAATATAATAAAGAGGGCATGATATTTTTACATACCTGATAATTTGACCGAAGGCAATGTTAGTTGTTAATGTGGTGCAGCTTCGCCAAAATGTTATGATTAAACAAAATAATAATAATAATAATAAAACTGTATGGCCTTTTTTTTAACTAAAGATGTGTGCATGTATTCATTTGAATGAATTCATCTTTTTAATTGATAGTTACACCACATGACATTTTTCAAAACCATGTGAATCTAACATGAATAAAAAAAGAGTGTACATTTATAAGAACTTGCACACATACTGTAAACTAGACGGTCTTATATGTCACTGACCTTTGAACTGGCCACCCAGCTATCTCAAAACAGTAATACCAGTTAAGCACTTCCTTTACAGGAAGAGCAGGAATGCTCTTTTATGTAAACTCCAACATACAGATGTGGTGCTTTTCGGAACTGTGATTCAGATTAGCCGAATACAAGACTCATTCTTCATTATGCAACGGTGGCTAACTTTTTTGTACCATAAGCCAGGAAATCCTGGGTTGGCGTGCCGGTTTGGCTACCAGTGCATTGCCTAACCCCAGCTTCAGAGACGCCATTGAAGTTCTCCATCCAGCTGTAAAATTGGGGAAAGACGGGACCCCTCTAAAAACACGATATTGCCTCACTCGGCCGGGTTGAGAGAGCCGAAGGTGTAAGCTTTAGGAAGGCAAACATGCAGTGTTTGCTTCCTGCCTCTTGGGTTTGGAATGGATGAGAATCCAAAGTCATATATATATATATATATATATATATATATATATATATTATATATATATATATATATATATATATCTGACCACAGATCTCAATGTATTTCCAGATATTTTCTGAAAACTTAAAATGTATTGATATATGACATATGGCTTATTGCCTGTATTTAAAAAAGGAAAAAGTTAGTACCCTAAGGTACAATAGTATTACCTAAATGGTTCAAAGAGTAGTAGCTTAAAAGTATACATACTAGTACTTAAAGGGGTAATGCGATTACGAGAAACCAAATTTCCTTTGTTCTTTAGACATTGAAGAGGTATGCTTTCTATTCTTAATGCATCCTGCAAGTTTCATAACTTAATATGTCATCATCAAAAAAAAAAACTTATTGTAAAAGGTTAAAATTTATGTAATAACCCTCAGGAAATAGCTTGTTTGGATCCAGGTACAGTTGTTTGCATAAACACTCCCTTCAAGACATCAACAAATATTTTTCTTCTCACCATAGGCCCCGTCCACTGGCGTTCAGCAGCTTAATAGCTGACATGATGAATGCGAGTGTCACATGGTGTCAAAAGCAAATAGAAAATACAATCACTGCCGCTATCTTGTCTACACTTGATACAGTATACAGATGCGTATTCGCTTTTTTACTCAATCCACACGCTTGAATATGTCATCAATAGTACAAATGGAGTGAAACCTTCGTTTTGACACATTTGTCCTAAACAGCTCATTCTTGTCTTTGTACAGATATCAGAAGCATCCCAGCTTCAAGTGGAAAGGTTAGGATTGTTCGGACTTCGGAGCATGTGGCACAGTGCCATGGAGGGTTTGCCAGTGGTGTCAAAAGTATTCACATTCATTACTCAAGTAGAAGTATAGATACTAGGATTTAAAGAGACTTTTGTAGAAGTTGAAGTATCAACTCAAGCTTTTTACTCAAGTAAAAGTATAAAAGTACTGGTTTCAAAACTACTTAAAGTAAAAAAGTAAAAGTAATGTAAGGAAAAAATGCCATTAAGGACAAAAGATTGGGCCGTGCCACAGGGGCCTATTGTGCACTACCCAACCTCCCCAAAAAACATTTCTAAAGGCCATAGTGACTATGTTATATTAAAATGTTAATGTTGAAAAATTTGGGATGCACTAGGCTACCTGTTTCAGCCGCATATATGCCCAATGAAAATAAATGTATTTTATTACAATGCAAATACATTAAAGAACCATAAATGCGTACTACGTAACGACCCGGACAGGCTATATCCTTGCTGGAGTGCAGGGCTGGACTGGGGTTAAAATTTGGCCTTGGACAAATCCAGCCCACAAGTTCCCACGTGAGTTTTGTTTGGGTTATAGGGCCTTTAATTGAAGTAAATAAATGTATGAATAAAACAGGACAGAATCAAATAATGATAGATACTGAATTCAAATGCAACAAATGAATAATGCATTTTTATCAAATAGAAATGCATGCAGTAAAGCACTGATTTTGAGCTAGAATGCAGGACATTTATTGCTAATAAATTCTGTAAAAATTACTTACTTTTGTAGAACACAAAAGACATTTTGTAGAATGTAACCAAAGATATTAATTTACCCTTGATTTCTACTCTAAAGACAACATTTTTGAATTTCTCAGAGTATCTTCCTTTATGTTCCACAGAAGAATGAAGAAGTTCATACAGGATTAAAATTACATGATGTTGTATATAATGACAATTTTAATTTTTGGGTGAACTGTCCCTTTAAGAACTTATGTGTAGTAAACACCTTATTTATATAAGGCACTGATATTTATCCTTAATCAGGCTCTTACGGAATTAACATTTTTCTCCAATTAAAATGAATTGCAATTTAACATTTATAAAGAAAGAAATTTTTTCTTAAAATCCAGATATTAACTGACTAGTATTAGTAAGATATTGTCACAAGAAAACATTACAATAGTTGTATGTTTTTTTTATAATTCATAATAATAAACTATAAAATTTGTAATAAAAATGACAGTAATTATGTATTGGCGAATGTCCCGGTTCTCCCCGATGGCCAGTACATCCCTGCTGGAGCGTGACGCTATTTGTGTCACGTGCAGGTGTGATGGATCGCGTACAAACCAATAGGGTGTCGGAATGGGATATGTTTATACTTCTCATCCAACCACAACCAAATTCACAAATTCATGTGGATGGCGCAATTTATCTGGATAGTTTTTTTTTTCTTTTTTGAACGATGACATGAATGAACACAATTGAGCCGAAAAGAAATAGGAGTAACGAGTCTATTTTTAAAATGTAAGGAGTAGAAGTAAAAAGTCGGCTGAAAAATAATTACTCCAGTAAAGTATAGATACCCAAAATTTCTACTTAAAGGAGAAGTCCGGTGTGATATTGACCTAAAGTGTATTGAATCATGATACCGAGTGTGAACGTACCTTGCATATCTCATCTCGGTTTGTGTCCTGCAGTCCGAAATCTGGGGTCAGTTAGCCGATGCTAACAACAGGTTGTCAATGAGAGTGAATAGGGCATCGGAGTAGCCATGTAAATAAATCACTGTTTTATGCCATTTACGAGGCACAAAGTAGCTCCACACTTCATTGGTAGACTTCCAAGGGCCCTGACATTTAAAACGAGACATTGAGAACTCATAAAAAGCACCGGTAGTTTATTTACGAGAAGATTTATACAGACAGTAACTGCAAGAAATTTAGCGGCCGCCGCCATCTTGAATTTAGTCACGATAAGTCGAGTGATGAGCAGGAAGGAACTTATCAGGTTATCAACTTATCAGGTTGTAGTTTCCTTCGTGCTCGTCACTCGACTTATCGTGACTCGTAAATGGCATAAAACAGTGATTTATTTACATGGCTACTCCGATGCCCTATTCACTCTCATTGACAACCTGTTGTTAGCATCGGCTAACTGACCCCAGATTTCGGACTGCAGGACACAAACCGAGATGAGATATGCAAGGTACGTTCACACTGGGTATCATGATTCAATACACTTTAGGTCAATATCACACCGGACATCTCCTTTAAGTAAGGTAACGAAGTATTTGTACTTCGTTACTTGACACCTCTGGGGTTTGCAAAGAAATATCTTTTGAAAGATGAAGTGGAACTAGATTTGTCTACAGCTGCATCACAAACTGTAAGTAAATGACTGATATCAGAATGATTTGTCTGGAAATTATCAATTTATTTGCATTATTTTGTCAAAACATTAAAATGCAATAGTAAGAGGGCGTTGATACTCTGTCCTGTGCAATGACGTTAGCCAATCATAACAGTGGGAGATTACTGACAAGCCTTAAAGGATCCGCCCCTTAAAGGCAGAATATGTAAAATTTGTTTATTTAAAATTTTCAAAAACCACTAAAGCAAGTTATATATTTTGCCGACTTGTGTACTTGCATTATCCCAAATGTTTTGAAAAATGTTTAAATCTAGAGAAATAAGCAATTTTAACTAGTGTAACGGACTGTGTCATTGCGTCGCCTGCCAATGACGTCATACACCCTTGATTTTCCGTTTTTATTTTGTAGAAAATATGGAAACCCCAAAGGCACTTTATTATGTTATGCATTTTATTAGACAAGTGACAAACACACTCTGTGTCTAATAAAATGCATAACATAATAAACACACAGAGTAGCATTATAACATAACTTTCAACACACTCAAATGTATCTAGTATGATAAAACAGCACTGCTTTTCCTACATACAAATGACTGAAAGAAGCGGAAGCAGTCGACTATGGCATAATAAAAGCTCCGCTGCTTTTGAGCCATGTATCATGCTCATGCTTCATTGGCAATCGCTCCAGCGTCCTTGTTTCACTTCAACGACTTTCAGTCCCAGCCTGCTTCATACTACAATAACCTTAAAGGAGAAATTCACTTCCAGAACAAAAATTTACAGATAATGTACTCATCCCCTTGTCATCCAAGATGTTCATGTCTTACTTTCTTCAGTTGTAAAGAAATTATGTTTTTTGAGGAAAACATTTTAGGATTTCTCTCCATATAGTGGATATACCTGTCTTTTCGAGGCAGATAACATCCTTAGAATTTCATGAAACTCAACACACACATCAATATTAATGATAGTTAGACACTGGCAAAAGGCCATAAATGGGTGTGGAGCAGGCACTCTATAGCGCCATCTTTTGACAAAAGTTGGGGGGTTAGTTTTTCCTACAGTCACCAAACTCTGCACATATATTGTTCTCATCAATCTGGACAACTTTCTGAATTAAACTCATTAGCTAAGACCAACAGGAAGCCGGCTATTTTGATTTGAATGTGGATTTTTGGAAAAATCAGGCTGTAAACAAATTCATACTACCCCTAAGAAGAACAAGCTGTTCACACCAAACTTTTTTAACATGAAGAGAAGATTCTGAAGATGCTAAATTGTGAGCGGATTTGGGATATCTTGAACGGTGTTGACGTGGTGATTTTTTAAAGATATAGTAAAAAAGATAAGCGTAATTTTTTTATATATTTAAAGTGCAGCATCCAAACTCTTTAAAACTTTTTTCACACAGAGATCTAATCATTCTGAGCAAGTGCTGTTAATATCAATTTTATACAAGCTTCTAAGAATTAAAGAAATTTAAAAAAAGAAATCAGAAACATGCTCTCACTGTGCCTGACAGTATGTGGGTGTGTTGTCAGAGTGAGTGAAGAGTGAGTATAACTCATCTTAAAATTGTACCATTTTAAGATGAGTTATATATATATCGCCTCAACTTGATTTTTAAAGATATTTTGAAAGAATGAAGCGTTTATAGAGCACTTTATTGTGTATTGCTGTACACCCACATGAACTGTGTTCATGTTCATGTTAATTCACAGTACATAAACTAATGTTAAAAGATACTAATTTACCTTTAAACAATATATGAATACTTTTTTTAGGTTAATATTAATTAACATTAATAAATGCTATTTAATTATTGTTCATGTTAACTAATTTTATATATTGTGTGTATGTCTCTGTGTGTTGATTTTAAAGTTTAACCCTTTCAATTCTGTAAACTTTAAATCCAAACTGGCAGAGGGTTACTGTGAATGCATGTGCCAACTGGGCACAGTTTTCCTGATTGATTCTTAGTTATGTAGCTGTCATGATCGGGGCTGTGGGTTTTCCCTCAGCCACCTGAGGTCGCTGTTTGCACTCACTCCTCTGATTCTTCACGTCTGTTTTGTCATTTGCACTGATCACCCACATCTGTTCACAATTATCATTTGGACTATAAGAACTCGACTGCGCTCTCTGTTCCGGACGCGGCGGTGACCGCTCTCTCTGTTCCGGACGTGGCGGTGACCGCGCTCTCTGTTCCGGACGCGGCGGTGACCGCTCTCTCTGTTCCTGACGCGGCGTTGACCGCTCTCTCTGTTCCGGACGCGGCGGTGACCGCTCTCTCTGTTCCGGACGCGGCGGTGACCGCTCTCTCTGTTCCGGATGCGGCAGTGACCGCTCTCTCTGTTCCGGACGCGGCGGTGACCGCTCTCTCTGTTCCGGACGCGGCGGTGACCGCTCTCTCTGTTCCGCTCTCTGTTCCGGACGCGGCGTTGACCGCTCTCTCTGTTTCTGATGCGGCGTTGACCGCTCTCTCTGTTCCGGACGCGGCGGTGACCGCTCTCTCTGTTCCGCTCTCTGTTCCGGACGCGGCGTTGACCGCTCTCTCTGTTTCTGATGCGGCGTTGACCGCTCTCTCTGTTCCGGACGCGGCGGTGACCGCTCTCTCTGTTCCGCTCTCTGTTCCGGACGCGGCGTTGACCGCTCTCTCTGTTTCTGACGCGGCGTTGACCGCTCTCTCTGTTCCGGACGCGGCGGTGACCGCGCTCTCTGTTCCGCTCTCTGTTCCGGACGCGGCGTTGACCGCTCTCTCTGTTTCTGACGCGGCGTTGACCGCTCTCTCTGTTCCGGACGCGGCGGTGACCGCTCTCTCTGTTCCTGACGCGGCGTTGACCGCTCTCTCTGTTCCGGACGCGGCGTTGACTGCTCTCTCTGTTCCGGACGCGGCGGTGACCGCTCTCTCTGTTCCGGACGCGGCGGTGACCACTCTCTCTGTTCCGGACGCGGCGGTGACCGCTCTCTCTGTTCCGCTCTCTGTTCCGGACGCGGCGTTGACCGCTCTCTCTGTTTCTGACGCGGCGTTGACCGCTCTCTCTGTTCCGGACGCGGCGGTGACCGCTCTCTCTGTTTCTGACGCGGCGTTGACCGCTCTCTCTGTTCCGGACGCGGCGGTGACCGCTCTCTCTGTTCCGCTCTCTGTTCCGGACGCGCCGTTGACCGCTCTCTCTGTTCCGGACGCGGCGGTGACCGCTCTCTCTGTTCCGCTCTCTGTTCCGGACGCGGCGTTGACCGCTCTCTCTGTTTCTGACGCGGCGTTGACCGCTCTCTCTGTTCCGGACGCGGCGGTGACCGCTCTCTCTGTTCCGGACGCGGCGGTGACCGTTCTCTCTGTTCCGGACGCGGCGGTGGCCGCTCTCTCTGTTCCGGACGCGGCGGTGACCGCTCTCTCTGTTCCGGACGCAGCGGTGGCCGCTCTCTCCTTTCCGGACGCGGCGGTGGCCGTTCTCTCTGTTCGGGACGTGGCGGTGACCGCACTCTCTGTTCCTGTTCCCCTGGCTGCAGGGCCAGCTCGCATTCCTCTGGCTGCGGGGCCCGCGGACGTTCCACTGGGGGCGAGGTCAGCTCACATTCCTCTGGCGGCAGTGTCCACCCACGTTCCTCCGCTACACTGTTCCGGACGTGGCGGTCGGTGACCTCGCTCTCTGTTCCGGACGCGGCGGTGACCGCGCTCTCTGTTCCTGACGCGGCGGTGCCCGCGGACATTCCTCTGGCGCCGAGGCCAGTTCACGTTCCTCTGACTGCGGTGCCCGCGGACGTTCCACTGGTGGCGAGGCCAGCTCACGTTCCTCTGGCGGCGAGACCAGCTCACGTTCCTCTGGCGGCGGTGTCCACTCACGTTCCTCCGCTGCACGGGCCTGGCCCGCCATCCCTCCCCCTGATGCACCTTCCACCGTTCCTCCTCCCTCCAGAATTTTTGTTTTGGGAACGTCTGGTAGCCGTTCCCTAGAGAGGGGGTACTGTCATGATCGGGGCTGTGGGTTTTCCCTCAGCCACCTGAGGTCGCTGTTTGCACTCACTCCTCTGATTCTTCACGTCTGTTTTGTCATTTGCACTGATCACCCACATCTGTTCACAATTATCATTTGGACTATAAGAACTCTTTCTGCTCACTCTGGATTCAGGTCTGCATTGTCTTTTGTCTTGCATGTTATTTTGTGTGTTCTTGATCTTGGCCCTTGACCGTGTTTCCTGTTTTAGTTTATTTAGTATTCAGTTTATGTCGTGTTGTGCCGTGTTGGCCTTTTGGTTTATGTTTATTTGTGTTTTGTTCATTAAAGATCCTTCCCCTGCATTTGGACCCAGATCTCCTTACTCCAACGTGACAGTAGCGCTTAAGAGTGATGTTTTATAGCAGGAGTCAACAGCAAAGCAATTTCCACACACAAATTGTACAGATAGGTAACGATGACATTTAAGCAGAAATGGTGGACATAATGCAAGCAATAATAACATTTTGTTATCATCATGAATTACATGTTCTTATCATCATCATCAGAATATAGGGAAAATGTAGCATATTGGTTCACAGTGGGCATTATCTGAAGTCCTTGCAGGGGGTTAGGTTTATAGCAAACTCCTCCTAGAGATTTAATGATATCAACATTACATTTGGTCAGTCTGATCTAGAGGCCTTAGAGATGTTAAATTGCGAAGATCTTGAGTTTTCGTTAAAGGGCGTGTCCATGGCGGTGTGACAAAATTTTATGTTTCGGCATAGACATAGAAGTTGTTATAACTCAGCCATAAAATGTCCGATCTGCCTCAAACTTCACAGGTTTGGTAAGAGTCCTGGCCTGAAGACACCAAAAGGCCAATATTCAGATATTATCATAGCGCCACCTGTTGGCAGCAGGATATATCATATCTTTCACTAACTCAAACATACCAAGGTCAATCTGCACCAAACTTCATATGTTTGATAAAAGTGCTGGCCTGAACACATCTACATGCCAATAATCAGTTATAGGCATAGCGCCACCAGCTGGCAGCGGCAAGTTTGGCACATTTAAATGACTTATGACATATTTCTCCTATATTTACTGTATTAAAAGCATACTGCCCACCGTTTGCTGTTTTCCTAAAGCCACCGGTCGGCGGTGAGCCCGGGTGCGAGGGCCCGTTCATCGCTGTTTGCAGCTTTAATTATTAGGGCCCGAGCCCAAAAGGGCGAAGGCCCTATTGTTCTTCTAAGGATTGCAGGTTTCTGCCCAAATCCCGTCAGATTGCATCAGCTGTGGGGATGAAGACCACAACTCCCATGATTCCACAATATATCATGGCTTCATCAGACTATAGGTCCGTTCACGCCATATCGGAATTCCCGTAATTACGAGATTCCAACTTGTAAAAGGCACTTCCTCGTAGAACTTGTAATTGCAACTTGTGAACTGGGAGTCTTCTGAGAGCTACGACTCGTACCTGACCAACCTGGCTCTATTGACTTTGTTTTGATAGTGTTGCCATAGAAAAAGCATAATTCCGAGTCTGAGGATGTGAACAGCTCCGAGTAGAATGTCATGTGTTGTCATCTCGAATTTACGGTAATTACGATATGGCGTGAACGCAACATATGTCTTTGGCTTTTTGTTTGTTTTTAATATGCGCCCTCTAGTGGCAAAAACGTACATATTGTGCCTTTAAAAAACAGGTCATTTTAGACAGAGGCTCAAAATGAGAGTTGAAAAAAATATATAATTCCTCATATTTATTTGAGTTTTTGTGCCAAAAAACTGTATTAACATTATAAGTAAACCTTAAGGAACATATTAAAGTGTATTAAAGTGTACATATTAGTACCTTTTTAAATGGTAACACCCCAGTGACATGTTCATACCTTTTTAATGAAAGTGTACATGAGTAATATTAAATATGAATGGACACAAATATTAATGAATGAAACAATGAACAAATATTATTATTGTTGCTGTTGTGACTATGTAACTTTTATGACATGGAAAACATCTTGTTGTCACGACAGAATTATTTAAAGCAGGAAAAAAAAGTTGAATAGTTAGTGAAAAAAATTAGTGTAGAAACAGTTTTCACTCAGAAATTGCAAGTAATTTTCTCAATTAATTATTAAGAACAGGCAAGCAACATATTGACATAAACATGACAAATTTTGAAGTAAAAATCTTTGTTCCATTTTAGATTTGAAAAAATATTTTACTGTGCACTTATATACAGTTTCAAACTAAAATCTTAGTAGTTATCCATTTATCAGATGGGTTGCTTCGCATTAAAGCAGATTAATGACTGTAGCGCATTTCACTTTTTCATTATGGAAAGTCACTTGGATTTAAAAGAAGAATATTAGCTTTTTGAATAGACTTGAAGGGCCTTTGCCCTGCTGTTGGGCTGCCAAGCCAAAGGGCACACCTTACTGTCCATTCACACACAAAGACCACATTGAGTCCGCAGTGCTGGTCTGTGAGTCTTGACCTGTAGCCCTGAGATAAACCTTCAAAACAACAGCTGTGGTGGAGGAGGGGTGAGACCTGGGCCTGTGGCCATGGTCACGCATGGAGGCCTGCTGTTCTTCAATTGAGATGGCCAGATCCCTCCACTTACAACAAGTGGGCTTTTTTGAAATTAGTTCTATGTGTGTTCTTGGGTCAGAATATGAAGCATTTTCTGTGGTGCCTTTGTGTTCAGTGTGAATATCTATCTATCTATGGAAGCCTGTTTCCACCACTGAATGAAAAATAAAAAAGGCAATTGCGACTTTTTATCTCACAATTCTGACTTTTTTTCTCACAATTGCTAGTTTGTTTCTCGCAATTCTGACTTTTTTTCTCACAATTGTGAGATAACTTAGAGTTGTAAGATCAATTTCTGAGGAGAAATAAAAGACTGATATGTCACAGAATTGCGAGTTTGTATCTCACAATTCTGACTTAATAACTCAAAATTGCGAGTTTATATCTCACAAATTCTCAGAATTGCAAGTTTATTTCTCACAGTTCTGACTTTTTAACTCGAGTTTATATCTCACAATTCTGAGAAAAAAAGTCAGAATTGTGAGATACAAACTTGCAATTGTGTGAAAAAAAAAGTCAGAATTGCAAGATATATACTCGAAATGCTGACTTTTTCTTCTCGCAATTGCAAGTTTGTATTTCACAATTCTGACTTTTTTTCTCACAAGTTTGTATCTCGCAATTCTGGCTTTTTTTCTCAGAATTGTGAGATAACTTAGCATTGTGAGATCAATTTCTGAGGAGAAATAAAAGACTTATATGTCACAGAATTATATTGTCTCACTATTTCGAAATTGTGAGTTCATATCACACAAATCTGACTTCATTTCTCAGAATTGCAAGTTCATATCTCACAGTTCTGACTTTATAACTTGCAATTGCAACTTTTTGGCTCACAATTCTGACTTTTTTCCTCGCTATTGTGAGTTTATATCACGCAATTCTGATTTTATTTCTCAGAATTGCAAGTTTATATCTCACAATTCTGAAAAAATAGTCAGAATTGCTAGATATGAAGTCAGAATTGCGGGATATAAACTCACAGTTGTAAAGAAAAAGTCTTCTTCTATTGTAAAGAAAAAGACTTTTTCTGATTTTATTTCTCAGAATTGCAAGTTTATATCTCACAATTGTGAGAAAAAAAGTCAAAATTGGTAAATATAAAGTCAGAATTGTGGGATATAAACTCACAACTGTGAGAAAAAATGTCAGAATTGCGAGATATATACTCTATATACTGACTCTTTCTTTTCGCAATTGCAAGTTTGTATCTCGCAATTCTGACTTTTTTCTCACAATTCTGACTTTTTTTCTAGCTATTGCGAGTTTATATCACAATTCTGACTTTTTTCTTGCTATTGCAAGTTTATATCACGCAATTCAAATTTTATTTCTCAGAATTGCAAGTTTATATTTCGCAGTCCTGATTTTATAACTCGCAATTGTGAGTTTATATCTCACAATTGTGAGAAAAATTGTCAGAATTGCTAGATATGATATTGCTAGATAAAAGACTAAAAGACTGATATGTGATATGTAAGTTTATATCTCACAATTCTGACTTAAAAACTTGCAATTGCAACTTTTTATCTCATAATTCTGACTTTTTTCTCACTATTGCGAGTTTATGTCTTTATAACTCGCAATCTAAGAATATATCACTATCTAAGAATAATTTATTCATTTTCTTTTTCTCTTTTGGTATCTACTTATCTTATTCACTGCAATAAATAAAGGATAGGATCTAATAATAAAATAAACGATTTATGGCTAAAGGTTAAAACTATTTGCTTGCTTATGTTTTTCTTTTTATATTATAGTGGTCAGTGTCTCTACCATCACACTCAATTGTACACACAGCCGTAGTCAAAGCTTAAAGATGTTTTCAGCTGTCATTGCTGGCTACATAAGTGGTTCTTTGTTCCCTGCATGCTGTGAAAGGGCCGATTTGAGCCACTGCCGGCCTCCCCGCAGCTCCCCACCACCCCACAGTTCTATGACGTGAGGTTACCGCTATGCCCTACCTGAATCGAGGGCCTTTGTCGAGCCAGGAGACCCCACCAACACTGAGGGAGACCTGCAATTGGATCTTGAAGTTCCTCTGACTTCTATTCGACTGCACTGTTTTCTCTGTCAACAGAGCACTTGAGAGAGTGAAGGGGCAAAGTACTTCTGGTCTTATGGTGATATGGGAGTGCAAGGACAATTTAATCCTCCACGGCCTCTTGCCCTGAGACCTTTATTACTGGTGTGCTCCTTTGAGAGGCTAAATGAATGTTCAGACGCACAGCTGCGCGAGAGCTCAAAACGAAGTTTGGTTCGTGAAATAAATCTGCCATTGAGTGTTTTTTATCTCAAAAGCAGCGATCCAAACACAATTCTAAATATTTGTGTTTGTTTTCTGTGAAACAAATTTGAGGCACTTCATGCTGTTTTCTCATTGACTTTGGCCAGAGCTTATCATAGCTCCCTTGGTGTTGCAAAACATCAGCATCTCTTTAATTAAAGTTACAAATCATGCATAAGTGCTAGTCCTCTTCCCAGAACATTTCACAATGCAGTTTCCCTTCGAAAGCAATCTTTATACAAGGATTTTCTTGTAGGCCTCAAACATGATCGAATTACCAAACTCTGTTACGTTATTAGTTCTTAGAACTTGGCACGTTCTGACTGTATGTCTCTGAAAAGATGAGATGTTTTTGGTCTGGGATGAGACAGATTTTATTTTTGCAAATTAAATGGCTTTGATATCTAAGATTTATTCGACAGTTATTGTGGTCGATTGTCTGATGTGTAATACATTAAACCCTACAACACTACAAAACAGCTCTGAATCCAATGGGACATTGTGCTTTTAACAACGGAGAGACTTTATTGAGAATTTATGACTCTTGGGAAAAGCTCAGCACAAGTGAACCAGTGAATCAAGAAGGACACTTTTAGTGCCAACATAAAAACAAACTCCTAACGCCAGTGTTGAGAATGGAGCAAAGCGTTGATTTATTCCTGACAGAAATCTCGTTGTGAGGACACGTAAGCCCTTAGAAACATTTAGAACCTCTAACATTTTGGAGGATCAGTTACCTGCTCCCAGCATTTTGCGGCACTCAAAAGTGTACTTATACAGAGAAATAGTGCGGAATATTTCACTCTCTATTGATTAATGTGATGCCTGGAAGTAATCATTTATTTATTTTATTGTATTTATTCAAAATTGCTTTTTTTCTTTGAATTGAATAGAATTTATCTCTAAAAGTTAAAATTGTTTGCTTGTTATATTTAATGAATCTATTATTTTCACATTTTGTTTCAAATTGTCTCTTCTGCTCACCAAGCCTGCATTTATTTTACAGCACAAATTTTGAAATGTGTTTACTATTTAAAATAACTGTTTTCTATTTTTTAGATATTTTTAAAATGTCGTTTATTTCTGTGATTTCAGTGCTGTTTTTTTAGCATCATTACTCCAGTCACATGATCCTTCAGAAATCGTTTTTATATTCTGATTAAAAAACATTTATTATTATTATAATTATATATATTATAATTATAATTATATTATTATTTTAAAAAAATGCAGGTTTCTTTGATGAATAGAAAGTGCGAAGAACGGCATTAATAAATGTCATATCATAACTTTTGATCAATTTAAAACATCCTTGCTAAATAAAAGTATTAATTTCTATACTCCAAGCTTTTGAATGTTATAGTGTATAATGTTACAAAAGCTTTTATTTCAGACAAATGCTGATCTTTGGATCTTTCTATTCATCAAAGAATCTTGAAAACAATTAAATGTACTAAACTGTTTTAAATAATGATAATAATAATTAATAATAATAATAATAATAGCAATAATAATACATGTTTCATAAACAACAAATATTAGCATATTAGAATGATTTCTGAAGGATCATGTGACACTGAATACTGGAGTAATGATGCTGAAAATACAGCTTTGATCACAAGAATAAATTACATTTTACAATATATTCAAAAAGAAAGCAGTTATTTTAAATAGTAAAAATATTTCAAATGTTTTTGGTGTACTTTGAATGAAATAAATGGTCAGCAGAAGAGACATTTTTATAAAAAAAAAACATAAAAAAAAACTTTTGACTGGTAGTGTACAAATCTTATACACTACACTAAATAAATAAACAAATAAATAAATAGATAAATAAATGTTAGAGCCTAAAATCAGATGATTTATGACTAAAAGTTTGATGTTGTTATTATTATTATTATTATTATTATTATTGCATTTTAAATACAATCTAAAAGTCTTGATATCAAGTTGACTAAAAAATGTGCAATTATTAAATTTACTCATTAAATTTAATATGAATAATTTAATTAGCAAATGCATGCCATCTGAAGATGTTACAAAACATAATGGTAACAAGGCAACCTACGAAGTATATATACTTAAAATCGACATAAAATGTTTTGGTTTTATTAAACGTAATTTGAGTATATATTTACAGTGTGTGTTTTCTCATTTGTAAGGAATTACAAACAGAGGTGAAGCAAGGAAGGAGAGAAACAGCATCGAGAGCCCCAGGGACAAGCTGCTTCTAATGGCTTTTGACGCTCACTTCTTCCGTAATTTGCCGATTAATGGGTGACAGATGCGCTTAATGCTTCTGTGCATGAAGCCAGCCAGGAAAGGATGGAGCGGGAGTGCTCATGGGATGAGATAATGCCTATGAGAGGAAAAAGAGTTAGGGCCCTCTTTCACCCTCTCTCGCCCTTTTTCTCCCATTGCCGCTGCCCCAGTGTGATTTCCAACAGATGTTCAGCAGACCCCTCAGCACAGAGAGAGCCACTCACCTCCTGAGAAATCTCTGGCTCTGGGTTAAGACCGAGGAAAGTCTGAGACATGGTGTCAATTTAAAATCACCTGTTTTAATCTAAGGCCAGGATCTTCAAACTCTAGGGGTCTGTGAAGGTTCTGTAGCAGATTCTGTAGCAGATTTTCTTTCTATAAATAATAAAAACATTCTACATATTTCAATTTTCTGAATTTTGAAACATAGTACATTAACAGATATATACACTGATCAAACATTTAAGGAAACACCTAGTCAAGTCAGTTAAACTTCCCAGATATTCAGTTAGGAAGCATAAGTGATTGTGAATCAGTTTCTCCTACTTTGGTTTAAATGACAGTGAAAACAGGTGCACTGGAGAGGCAACAGCAAGACAACCCCCCTAAAAGGGAATGGTTTTGCAGGTGGTGGCCACAGGCAATTGCTTTCTCCTTATCCTTCCTGTCTGATTTGCCTCTAGTTTTGCATTTACACTCCTTAGCATGAAGCAGTACCTGCAGTCCAATCAGGTTGCACAAGTAGTACAGCTCCTCCAGGATGGCACATCTATACGTGCCATCAAAAGGAGGTTTGGTGTGTCTCCCAGTGCATTTTTAAACGCATGGAAGAAACACTGGGAAATGGGCCATTACATGAGAAGAACTGGAGTGGGCTGCAGAAGGGCAACAGCCCAGCAGCAGGACTGCCAGAGCCCTTCAAAATGACCTTCACCAGACTACTAGTGTGGGTGTTTCTGACCAAACTGTCAGAAATGCACTCTACAAGGCTGGCATGAGGACCTGACGTCCTGTAGTGGGACCTGTGTTCAAAGCCCAGCACTGTGCAGCTTGATTGGCGTTTGAGAGAGAGCACCAGAATTGGCAGGTCCTCCACTGGCTCTCCGTTCTTTTCACAGATTCACACTGAGCACTTGTGACAGGCATGAAAGAGTGTGGAGATGCCGTGGTGAAAGTTAAGGCCTTTCCACACTGACCACGAAAAAGCCAAACCAATATTGCACTCGATGACACACTGGAATAAAACAACAGATTCCTATCGATGCTTCCACATAGACCGAACATTCGCCCACCGAAAAAGCAAATGTTTTTTAACAACCAGTCCGACAAATCTTTTCGGTTTCGCAAAGCGAAAACACGGCCGTCTAATAAGATTTGAGCATTACATCATGTGCCCAGAGCAGCTGCTGTTGCACAAAAGGATAAAAGTGGTGGCGCTGTTTGGAAAAGCAGTGTAAACAAACACAGAAGAAGAGTATTCCAAGAGAGAAGAGGATGCACTCTTGTTATCATCGCATCTGAGAACAGATGGTTATTCTCACATGTTCTTAATATAATTTCTATTAATTCTCCACTGAATTGTGATCTGGAGGAGAACACTGTTTGTTTTCTTCCAGGTGCGCGAGTGTTATATGAGTCAGAGCGCGCTCACTCTCGAGATCCTCCGTATTAACAAAATTAAGTGAAACATTTTTCTACTGTTCTACACATGAAATATGAAAGCAAACAGACTTGATGATTCTTTTATATTATATATATATATTTTCAGTATCTGTTTTGTATGCAACTTATGGTGTTTTTATAACAATTAAGGATGTGTATGACAATAAACATTGTGGCGTTATTAAACATACAAAGAGTGCATATTATAGAATTAAAATCAACTAGTAGAGCTTTTCACAATACTTTGGTAGGCCCATTATAATGAATAAAAATAATTATTGCATTTTATTTTTTTTTTGCATTAAATAATGTCTTATATTTACACTATATTGCCAAAAGTATTGGGACACCACCTTCTAATGAAAAGGTTTGAGAACTTTAGTCATTTTCATGAGTACAAATCTTAATGTTTAAGCATATAATGATATTCTAGGGAATTGAGTGCTTCTAATTTTATAGCAACAGTTTGGACACAACCCTTTCTATTCTAACATGACAATGCCTCGGTGTATAAGGCAAGATTCATAGAGAAATGATTGATTTAGTGACTGTGGAAGAACTTGACTGGTCTGCATAAAGCCAAGACCGAATCCTAGCTAAACACCTTTGGTGTAACTTTAAATGCGGACCTTGAGCCAAAATCCCTTCTAATGACTTGTACATACACTATATGGACAAAAGTATTTCTTTAGAAGAGAAAAAAGGCACTTCCAAAACTGTGGCAACAAAGGTGGAAGCATAATTCATGTATTTAAAAATTGTATTTCCATCTCTGTTAAACCAGTTTTGGAAGTGTCTAAAATGACTGTACCCATATGTACAAGTCATTGGTGTTTGGTGATGAGTTTTTGGCTCAAGGTCTGCATTTAAAGTCACACCAGAGGTGTTCAGCTGGGATTAGGACCTGGCTTTATGCAGACCAGTCAAGTTCTTCCACACTGACTGAATCAATCATTTCTATTTGAACCTTGCTTTATACACAGAGGCATTGTCATGTTAGAATAAAAAAGGGTTATGTCCAAACTGTTGCTATAAAATTAGTAGCACACATTTCCCTAGAATATCATTATGTGCTTAAACACTAAGATTTGTACTAATGGAAATTACTGAAGTAGTTAAACCTGTTAATTAGAAGAGGAAAGAGTGTATCTCAAACCAAGCATTTTGTCATGTCCCTGAGGCACTGTTTGTACTTAGAAAATTATTAAATTTTGGCAATAATGTAAGTATTTATTTGTATTCCTTTCTTGTGAAGAATATTTTTCTAAAAAAAATGCAAGATATTTTATAAAAACAGACTTTAACGTTATGTCCCTCAGTCTGAACTCAGCCCTGTCACACTAACCATTCGACACCCATAATAATTTAGACTGCTCATATGTGACATAGTCATATTTTCAAGATGTATTATAGTCTGGGAGGGTGTTGTCAAGCTTAACAATTCAACTCTGTCAGATAAAATTAAGATGGAAAATGATTATTTTTCATAATTTTATTTTAATCCATAAGTATATACAATGTACTTATTTTATTGCTGCCATATATGGTCTACTGTCCTAACTACATGAGGAGCAGGGGCCATTTTGAGTGTAAAACCTCAACCCCATCACAAATATATGTATTTCTCATTGTTACGGGGTTGTAAACTTGCAACGAGTTGAGTTATTTACTTAATTTATTAACAATTTGAGCAAATATATACTTACAAAAATCATGACAATTCATATTTCTGTTATAAATAGATTTTTTGATGTAATATATCCACTTTGACAAACTTTGACAAACATCCTATATCAGAAATTGCACCCACATTTTGCAGCAGAAAGACGTGTTGGGCATGCAGAAACCCAGAAAATAAGGGGACAATATGAGAGAGAAACAAAACCAAAAAATAAAATTGAAGGCAATGTATCCCTTCAAATGTGTTACAAATTTCGTCCCCATCACATCTTGTCACATTAATATTTTGGGGAAAATATAGGGAAGAAAAATAAAAATGAAATAATTTCTTGCTCATTACTACCTGACATGTTAAGGATTAAAACAATAAAATTGTGGTTTTAGTTAAACTTCTAAATTAAAAATGTTTTTTTTTACAAAAATAAAGAGACCATAGAAACACAATCTATGTATTTTTTAGCTTCAGTCCTGTAAAAATGAGAACAATATGATTATCTGAAAATAATAAAAGGTTGTTAATGCCTGGTGGAAAAAATAATAATTGACATGTGCCTAATTATGTGGGGTATTTAGAAAATTAATTATATGTAGTTGAAAAAAAAATTATATTCCAAGTTAAAATCTTAGTGAAGCCCAGGAATGACCCATATATATATATTCTCAAACAAATAAAATTTATTGCAAAACAAATACAGAAATCAGAATACATTGACTTAAAATTAAAGCATAACCAAAATCTGGAACAACAACATTTTAAAGTTTACAAGGAGCTCCTAATTGCCATTTTTGTCTGACAATTAATTTAGAGTGAGAACAATTTAGAATACTAACATGTTTTTCAAGTAATGTGTGTGTGTGTGTGTGTGTGTGTGTGTGTGTGTGTGTGTGTGTGTGTGTGTGTGTGTGTGTGTGTGTGTGTGTGTGTGTGTGTGTGTGTGTGTGTGTGTGCGTGCTGAATGCTGAGTAGATTTCCTGCAGCGAGTTGCAGGGCTCCGGATCTGAGGGCAGCGCGCCCCCACTAATCCCCCCTTCCTGTTTTGTGTAAATGCAGTGCCGCAGAGGAAGAGCGGGATTTATTTGATAATTAGGCAGATAATACCTTACAGCCAATTACCTGAGATGGGTGGGTTACGAGTGTGTTTGTGAGCGTGCAGGGCTTGTGGAAGGGGTGGCGACATCCGTATCGCTGCACATTTGTTAATGGGCAGTCACTGATCCAGATATGTGAAAACTTGGAGTCCTGTTGGCTGTTCGCTGCGTCTGGAAGTTAAACGTCTAATTGAATGCTGTCAAGTAAACAGGCGAGCGTTGGAATCTGGAAGAGTTTGTGGCTTTGCAGTCCTGCCTAAGCAATTTCACCCTGCGCTCGCCCCTCTACACACATAAATATGGCCACGGATCAAAGCCTGGCCCACAAAATAGCATCAGTGTGGAGATGCTTCTATAATGTGGTTTGAAGAACCAGAGGGTATTTTTAAGACCAAATGACTGCGAGAAATGTTTCGCAGTCAATGACTTTTTGAGCCCTGTAATCTGATCAATTTTCTTTCGAAGCTGAAATGGAAATGAAAGGAATGTGCTGTAAAGGAAAAGACAGATTTACTCTGCTAAATTGGTCTGTGAAGGAAGTTCTTTGTTTATTTTCAGCTGTAAATGGGATATCCTGTCAGCACGGCATTTGCCTTGGCCTTCACACTTCTGTTTATTGCTATCTGTAGGCAAAGGATCCCCTGCAAGCACTCCTGAAGAACATCCATATCAATCCGGAAATTTCCAGTGATATAAGGAGGAAACATTCATCTAGACAATGAGCCAACTGCTTTATTGGTAAAGGCATAATCTGGTCTTTGTGATAGTCTTAAACGAGAATTTTCACACTTTCCATTCACTGTTTTACATGTATAAACCTCAAGAAAACATATTTTTCAATTCAGTTCAGTTTCAAGCTTTCTTGAAAAGCCGGGGGCTGAAAACTTTTTGAATTCGTGTCTTCTGGGGAACATGTAAATATCTTTTATAGCTTCTGAAGGGCAATACTAAATGAAAAATAGGCAAAATAAGAAAAATGTACACATCCTCATTTCATTCAAAAGTTTTCACTCCCCTCGTTTTTTACTTCTGGAGAATCAGTGGGCGTTTGAACCTTCTGTAATAGTTGCATATGAGTCCCTCAGTCCTCATTGTGAAAAGATAGATTTCAAAATTGCAAAAACCAAAAGATTTGTTGTACCTAAAAGACTCATGAACAACTGTCACTAAAGAAAAATAAAACAGCTTTGGATCATTCAGGTAACAACACAGTATTACGAATCAAGTGTATGTAAACTTTTGAACAGGGTCATTTTTATAAATTCAACAATTATTTCCCTTGTGGACTATATGTAAACACTGTTTAATGTAAAAATATCTTATTCAGGTCAGTACTAAATAAAAAAATAACATGCATTTGGTATGTCCCACTTATTTTGGTAAAATAATGAACATTTTGCAGATTCTGCAAGGTATATGTAAACATTTGACTTCAGCTATTTTATAGATTATGTTTTTTGTTTTGTTCATATTTGAATTACCTTTTTGTTTACATATTTATTTTTTATGTATTCTGTTTTATTCAAATTTTAATGCTTTTTTAAATAATAATTAGTAAATAGTTTTAATTTTTATTATATATATATTTCAGTTTAAGGTTTAAGTTTTAAGAGTTAATAATTTAGTACTTCATCTTATTTTAGTATAGTTGCGAAGTCAACATTTCTCATTTATGTTTAGTTCAAGCTGATATTTATATTTTATTTTATACCAGATTTATTTTAAAAACATAATTTTTTTTAGATTAATAATCTCAAATTCTGTAAAAAATTTTTGTGGACCCAGGACCCCCATTTGATCTGAAAGCAGATTACCAGAGTAATGAAAATTCAAAATTGCATTTCCTCATTCAAGAGCTGTAACTGCATGAAAAGAAAATAGCCACTTAGGGGTGTTACCAAAATTGGCCACCAAGTGGACTGACTTGCCTACAAAGGACTTTTATATTTCTCACGTAGGCACACTGAAGAGTTGAAATGCTGTCAATGCTGTTACCACTTCATTAAGGTACAGACATTTCCTTCATTTTGGTCCCAGCTGAAACTTTGACAGTTTGTTACGCCTCAGCATTCAGTGTCTCTGTTGCACTCTGATCCACTTCATTGGAGGCTGCCATTTTGCAAAGTCTTGGGCTGGATCCCAGTCTGTGCTCCCGGCATGCGTGCTGCTCTTTAACCGGAGTGTTTGCGTGGAAGATCATATCGTGTTGGTTTAGCCATTCGATACTGACAAACATTTATTCACCCCTCCACCCTTTCTCGTCGCCCTCTGCCGTGCCGCTCCAGGTCATTAAAAACTTGTCACAGTTTGGGCTGGTTTAAATGACTGGTGTGTATAAGGCGCCGTCACACGTCTTGTTGTGGGAATGCTGATAAAGTGGGTTGGTTTGGAGATTATGGCAAACTATGAAGGGAAGTGAGGCGGTGAAGGGGCCCAGATTCCCCATTCCGATTGGAGGGGCCCGTCCCACTCCTCCCATGCTTGAAATCCAAGCCAAATCAATTACACTCCCCCGGCACCTCCAAAATTACAGAGCAATAAATAACCCCCCTGAAAAATATGAAGGAGTTATGAGGGTCTGCGGATGGTGGTGATGCCCACGGCTCCTTCATGGTTCCCTCTTCTCCCCTTCCTTGCGTCCTCCTTGTGTTCTTCTTCTTTTAGTGACTGTAGATTTGGTCCCCTTGATTCCTCCTGCATCTCTAGTTTCAGGGCTTTCTGTTGTCCATGACCTACAGTCCAGCTTTAGGATATGTGATCCAGTGTGTAGCAGGCGTCCTGCTTCTCCTGTAGCCTACAAGGATTGTGGGACATTTATCTTTTTTTCCAGAATTGGCCCTTGAGCTCTCGGGAGCCCTTAGTGGAGGATAATATGTCACTTTTTTTATCTTTGCAAAGCTGTAAAATTCTGAGAATAAAACCGAAATGTTTCGAGAATTAAGGCTAAATTAAAGTTGAAATGTTTCGAAAATAGGGTCAAAATTACGAGAATAAAGTCAAAGTGTTTAGAGAATAAAGTTGAAATTTTTCAAGAATAAAGTCAAAGTGTTCGAGAATAAAGTCAAAATATTTCAACAATAAAGTCAAAATTCTGAGATTAAAGTTGAAACGTTTTGAGAATAAAGTAAAAATTAAAGTTGAAATGTTTCAAGAATAAAGTCAAAATTACGAGAATAAAGTTGAAGTGTTTAGAGAATAAAGTCGAAATGTTTTGCGAATAAGGTCGAAATGTTTTGAGAATAAATTCGAAATGTTTTGAGAATAAAGTCAAAATTAAAGTTAAAATGTTATTAGAATAAAGTCAAAATTCTAAGAATAAAGTCGAAATTACGAGAATAAATTTTAGTGTTTAGAGAATAAAATTGAAATTATTCAAGAATAAAGTCGAAATGTTTGAGAAGAAAGTCTGCGTGTTTTGAGAATAAAGTCAAAATATTTCAATGATAAAGTCAAAATTTTGAGAATAAAGTTCAAATGTTTTGAGAATAAAATTTAAATGTTTCGAGAATAAAGTAAAAAATACGAGAATAAAGTCAAAGTGTTTAGAGAATAAAGTCGAAATCTTTCAGGAATAAAGTCAAAGTGTTTGAGAATAAAGTCAAAATATTTCAACAATAAAGTCAATATTCTGAGATTAAAGTTGAAATGTTTCGAGAATAAAGTAAAAATCAAAGTCAAAATGTTTCAAGAATAAAGTCAAAATTACCAGAATAAAGTCAAAATTACCAGAATAAATTTTTGTGTTTAGAGAATAAAGTTGAAATTATTCAAGAAAAAAGTCAAAATGTTTGAGAAGAAAGTCTGCGTGTTTTGTGAATAAAGTCAAAATATTTCAACGATAAAGTCAAAATTTTGAGAATAAAGTTGAAATGTTTTGAGAATAAAGTTGAAATGTTTCGAGAATAAAGTCAAAATTACGAGAATAAAGTGTTTAGAGAATAAAGTCAAAAAGTTTTGAGAATAAAGTCAAAATATTTCGAGAATAAGGTCAAAATTAAAGTTAAAATGTTATTAGAATAAAGTCAAAATTCTGAGAATAAAGTTGAAATTATGAAAATAATTTTTAATGTTTAGAGAAGGGGTCCCCAAACTAAGGCCCGGGGGCCGAATGCAGCCTGGCCCCACATTTGGACCGGCCCTCTGAACAATGCCAGAGACATATTTTGAAAATGTAAATTTTAAATATGTTTTAATTATATCATGTCGGTATTTGATAATAAAGGTTGGCTTTCAAACTAAATTTTCCCTTAGTTGTCAACATAGCCTAATTATTTGTTAAATTCACCAACTGAATGGTACATTCAATGTAATGTGTCATCGTGATCTAACAGGTGATGCGCGAGCCAGCTAGAAAATTCAGAGCGATTACAAAATGACTCAATAGCATTTGAGGTGAAACTAGCACTGTTTGTGGGACTAGTACAAAAGCAAGACTTCACTCATCTCCCAGTTACCCAAAGTTTTTCAGCTAAGAAACCAGTGGCCCCATTCCCAGTTGAAAAGTCTGTGGAAGCGCTGAAAATGCTGAAGTCGTAATTTGACGTGATTCAAAAAACACAGTGGACCAACACCAGCAGATGACATCTCATCCAAATCATCACAGACTGTGGAATCTCAACACTGGACTTCAAGCAACAAGAAGCTTCTCCACCCTTCCTCCAGATTCTAGAACCTTGATTTCTGTGTGTGGTTGCTCTTGATGCCTTGACCCCAGCCTCAGTCCATTCCTTGTGAAGTTCACCCAAATTCTTGAATCACTATTGCTTGACAAGCCTCTCAAGGCTGCTGTTCTCTCGGTTGGTTGTGCATCTTTTTCTTCCACACTTTTTTCTTCAACTTTCTGTTAAAATGCTTGAATACAGCACTCTGTGAACAGCCAGCTTCTTTGGCAATGAATGTTTGTTGCTTACCCTCCTTGTGAAAGGTGTCAATGATCGTCTTCTGGACAACTGTCAGATCAGCAGTCTTCCCCATGATTGTATAGCCTAGTGAACCAAACTGAAAGACCATTTTGAAGACTCAGGAAACCTTTGCAGGTGTTTTGAGTTGATTAGCTGATTGGCATGTCACCATATTCTAATTTGTTGAGATTGCGAATTGGTGAGTTTTTGTTAAATGTGAGCCAAATCATCACAATGAAAAGAACCAAAGACTTAAACTACTTTAGTCTGTGTGCATTAAATTTATTTAATACACAAGTTTCACAATTTGTGTTGAATTACTGAAATAAATGAACTTTTCCATGACATTCTAATTTACTGAGAAACACCTGTATATCTTTTTAAAAGAAATTATCATTTGTCTGTGTGGTGCATAAAAAAAATAATAAACTATTCTAGCATTAAAAAGTATAATAAATACAGGTAAAATCATAATAAAATAATAATAATAGTAGGGAGAATTTTCTTTTATAAACTGACCCGGCCCCCCATTAAAGAAAAGAAAATTATGTGGCCCGCTCAGAAAAAAGTTTGGGGACCCCTGGTTTAGAGAATAAAGTTGAAATGATTCAAGAGTAAAGTCGAAATGTTTTGAGAATAAAGTCAGAGTGTTTTGAGAATAAAGTCAAAATATTTCAACGATAAAGTCAAAATTTTGAGAATAAAGTTTAAATGTTTTGAGAATAAAGTCAAAATGATGAGAATAAGGTCAAAATATTTCAACAATAAAGACAAAATTATGAGAATAAAGACGAAGTGTTTTGAGAATAAAGTCAAAATGTTTCGAGAAAAAAGTCAAACTATTTTGAGAATAAAGTCAAAATTGCCCGAATTAATTTGTAGAAATTTACAAGATAAAAGTTATAAAATTTTGAGAGTATATTGTAGCCTATTGCGCATGCAAATGGCCCAGATTAGGAGCACCAGAAAATATTCGACTTTCAACTTTATTTTCAAAATATTTGAACTTTATTCTCGTAATTTCAACTTTATTCTCGTAATTTCAGCTTTATTCTCAAAACATTTCGACTTCATTCTCAAAATATCTCAACTTTATTTTCAAAACATTTCAACTTTATTCTCAAAAAAATTTGACTTTATTCTCCTAATTTCTACTTTATTCTTGAAACATTTCAATTTTATTCTTAAAAATCCGTCTTTATTCTCATAATTTTAACTTTATTCTCAAAACATTTTGACTTTATTCTCAAAGCATTTTGACTTTATTCTCAAAACTTTTAAACTTTATTCTCAAAATTTTGACTTTATTCTCAAAACATTTTGACTTTATTCTCATAATTTCAATTTTACTCTCAAAATATTTCAACTTTATTCTCATAATTTTAACTGTGTTTTCGAAACATTTAGACTTTATTCTCAAAATATCTCAACTTTATTTTCAAAACATTTCAACTTTATTCTCAAAAATGTTTGACTTTATTCTCCTAATTTCTACTTTATTCTTGAAACATTTCAATTTTATTCTTAAAAATCCGTCTTTATTCTCATAATTTTAACTTTATTCTCAAAACATTTTGACTTTATTCTCAAAGCATTTTGACTTTATTCTCAAAACTTTTAAACTTTATTCTCAAAATTTTGACTTTATTCTCAAAACATTTTGACTTTATTCCCATGATTTCAATTTTATTCTCAAAATATTTCAACTTTATTCTCATAATTTTTACTGTGTTTTCGAAACATTTAGACTTTATTCTCAAAACATTTCAGCTTTATTCTCTAAACATTTAGATTTTATTCTCAAAACATTTCGGCTTTATTGTCTAAACATTTCGATTTTATTCTCATAATTTTGACTTTATTCTCATAATTACGACTTTATTCTCATAATTTTCAACTTTATTCTCGTAATTTCAACTTTGTTTTCAAAACATTTTAAATTTATTCTCAAAACATTTCAGCTTTATTCTCTAAACATTTCGATTTTATTCTCAAAATTTTGAATTTATTCTCGAAACATTTCGAATTTATTCTCTAAACATTTCGATTTTATTCTTTGTTCTCGAAACATTTTGACTATTCTCATAATTTTGACTTTATTTTCGAAATTTCGTCTTTATTCTCGTAATTTCAATTTTATACTCAAAACATTTCGACTTTATTCTCAAAACATCTCAACTTTATTCTTGAAACATTTCGAGTTTATTCTCTTAATTTCAATTTTATTCTCATAATTTCGACTTTATTCTCAAAACATCTAAACTTTATTCTCGAAACATTTCAACTTTATTCTCCTAATTTAGACTTTATTCTCAAAACATTTGAATTTTATTGTCGAAACATTTCAACTTTATTTTCCTAGTTTTAACTTTATTCTCAAAACATCTTAACTTTATTCTCGAAACATTTCAACTTTATTCTCGAAACATTTCGACTTTATTCTCAAAATATTTCGACTTTATTCTCCTAATTTCAACTTTATTCTCAAAACATTTCCATTTTATTTTCGAAATTTTGTCTTTATTCTCGTAATTTCAACTTTATTCTCAAAACATTAAGACTTTGTTCTTCAAGCATTTTGACTTTATTCTTGTAATTTCTGCTTTATTTTCTAAATTAGTGGCAATTTCAGCTTTTGTTGTTGTTAGCCATTTCAACAGAATTTATGTGACAAAAAACAGCATTTTAATAGTTATGTCTACTTGCAAACTAGTAAGGGTTAGTAAGACTAATGAATTAGGTTAACTTATTGTGAAGAACACATGAGAGATACTTAATTACTGTAGGGCAATCTACTCAAATTTGAGTCTAGTCAACACATTAACGTTTACACTCAAGTGCTTGTGGAAAAAAATAGATTAGTCTGACGTCAAGTTCAACTAGGTGGAATGTCAAACTCCACTATATAATCCAACAGCAATATATCTTCGCCATAAAATCTGATGTTTGCCAGGCCAGTTGTGACAGTTCATTTGAATGAAGAAGTCCAAACCTGTGTGTAAGCGTAAGAGCCAAAATAAAATGGCGCCATTTACTGGGGGATGTTTACCCTTCACACTTCCTGGCCTCACACACTCTAGGCATTATCCACAGAGGCTCTGTGTATAGACAAGTGTTCAAATACTTCCCTTGATCAGCAGATAGAGAGAAAGAGAAAACACACTCACACACACAGATAAGCCATTGTGCTCTCGTCGGAGCGCTGGGCTGAAGGCTAAGCGATTGAACATTAACTATGAACTGCTGAACGGTTAGTAGACTCAACTACAGCGAGTCTTTACATTATGTTTACACCTGTGAGAAAATATAAAAGATGAAATATTTGGAATCTGTAAGAATCTGTAAAAATCTGAGTCTAGTGCTCATTAGTGTTTTTTCCTTACAAAGTATGTGAGGGAATGTGTCCAGATAAAGAGAGATTTTGTAAGTGTGTGACCTTAATTGGAACAGGATACAGGAAGGTAAACAGCTGATGTAATATTCTAAGTAATTGCTCCATAATTACTCTGGCTGGCCTTACTGCACTGCACACAGGTTTTAGCAGATAAAAATGACAGTGACATAGTGCCTACTGTAAAAAGAGCATGAACATAAAGATGTTGCCATTGGTATATATTATTTTATTACTTTGCTTATTGGCAATGTCACTCCTTAAGAGGTTTTGATAAGTAGATTATGGCATGATGCATGTAACATTTTGTACAATGTCTTTTTCAGAGCTACATGTGCACAAAAAGGCATATGCATCAGTCAGAAATACATATGTGACCCTGGACCACAAAACCAGTCTTAAGTCGCTGGGATATATTTGTAGCAATAGCCAAAAATACATTGCATGGGTCAAAATTTTCGATTTTTCTTTTATGCCAAAAATCATTAGGAAATGAAGTAAAGATCATGTTCCATGAAGATTTTTTGCAAAATTCCTACTGTAAATACATCAAAATGTCATTTTTGATTTGTAAAATGCATTGTTAAGAACCTAATATGGACAACTTTAAAGGTGATTTTCTCAGTATTTTGATTTTTTTGCACCCTCAGATTCCTGATTTTCAAATAGATGTATCTCGGTCAAATATTGTTCTATTCTAACAAACTATGCATCAATAGAAAGCTTATTTATTGAGCTTTCATATGATGTATAAATCTCTCATGAAAAATTGTAAAATTTTACCTTATGACTGGTTTTGTGGTCCAGGGTCACATATTAGCATATTTCAACTTTAAATGTAATAATACACTTATTTTTCGCAAAAGATGTACCATTTACCATGTTATTGAGCATTATTATGTTAAGCATAGTGCTAACAATGCTAAGGTCATAGGTTCAAATGCTTAGATGCATCAACTGTATACCCTCAATTTGGAAAAAAGCTTTGAACGTTGAAGATGTTCTGCTGTCAGCTTGTCTGACTATGGCTAAATATAGCAAAATAGTTCGGTTATCTACAGTAACTTTTTAGCAGTGCTGGGGACAGTTAATTTTAAAAGTAATGCATTACAATATTGCATTACTTTATAAAAAGTAAATCATTGGGTTACTTAGTAATGCATTTTGTCACTTACCAATGTTTTTTTTTTTTATAACAAAAAACCTAAAAGGTACACTAAGAGGCAAAAGTTTTTGAACAGTAAGATTTTTAATGTTTTTTTTTAAGTCTTTTCTGCATACCAAGCCTGCATTTATTTGATCCAAAGTACAGCAAAAACTGCAAAATTTTGAAATATTTTTACTATTTAAAATACCTGTTTTCTTTTTAACATATTTTAAAATGTAATTTATTTCTGTGATTTCAAAGCTGTTGTTTTTAGTATCATTACTCTAGACACATGATCTTTCAGAAATCATTCTAATATTTTGATTTGCTCCTCAAAAAACATGTATTATTATTATTATTATGTTGAAAACATCTGAGTAGATTTTTTTCAGGTTTCTTTGATTAACAGAAAGCATCCTTAATTTAAAGTGCTAAATAAAAGTAATAATTTCTATATTTTTCCCCTAACAAAAAACAGTTTTACACCAAAAGTGAAATGAATAAGCCTCCGGCTAAAAGACGTGCCTTTGCCTCTGCACCTCACTCCCAATTTCTCTCAATACTGTGATGGGAGAGGTGTCAGTAAATATATGGGAAAACAAAGTAACTTGTAAAGTAACTACTTATTTGGAAAAAGTAACTCTAGAAGTAATTGTAAATTTAAAGGTAATGCATTACTTAAAAAGTTACTACTTAAAAAGTAATCTGATTATGTAATTTGCATTACTTGTGATGCATTACCCCTAACACTGCCTGCTAAATAATAAAAAATAAACTTACATGAAGGGGAAGATGTTGACCTTGCTACCAACCCGCAATCAGCAAAACAGGCAAGTTTTTTGATCGGTATTATCAGAACAGTGATAGAAAAATCAGAAGAGGTTGAACAAGCGCTTGCTTGGATGATTTGAAACTAATCTGTGACATGCTTAATCACCAAAGACAAAATGGATAAAAGACACTGAAAAGCAACTGAAGACTCAATATCAAATGTGATTCAGTGACAAATTTTTCAATTAAGTTTCCAATGGATTGCTAACTAAAAAACAAGGACAATTGTGATTTGGCATGGACATTTCCAAGAACAGCTCCGGCCAACAAAAATGGGGACTGTCCCCCGAAATCACGGACATCTGGTCACCCTATATTATGAAAAAATCAAGTGGGAAGCCAGAGCTTGAGGCAGCGCATGGCATTTGGTAGGCTGGTTTGGGCCTTTGCCCTTTGGCTAAAGATGCAGGACATGCAAAGATGAGAGACGCCCAGTCCATGATGGACAAACTCTTATCTAACCAAGACCAGCTGGCTGAGATTGTCTCCATGGAGAGACAGACACATTTGGACTGTAGTGATAGTTGTCCCGCTTGTCTCATAATGGTTTGTTACACATGAGAGATAAGTCAGTGATGCATTAGACATGCGTCTAGACTCTAGACATTCAGAGGGTGACACTGACGTGCGATCAGTAAGCCAATCTGCCTGATTGAAGGAGATGAAATACAAACAATTTACAATATCTCAAAAGAGTGTGTTGATCTGATGGATCCATGGAACAAATAATGACCTTGTTAAATAAAAATAAACAATTGATCTGAAACAATATGGTCCAGTATTTTAAATTATACTTTATTTAATATAAAACAAACAATAAACAAATAAATTAAATATTTCTAAAATAACTCTCTTGAGGGGAAATTTATAATAACATCGTTTGATTGTTACAATAAGGAATACACAAATGGAATGTCATGTGGTTTATAATTCTTGGTTTTTCGTACACAATTCCAGAGGTGTCAAGGACTGCTAAAGCGTTTGTTTCTTATTTAGAGGTCAAACATCACTGTAGCTGCCTGAAATAAAGACTGAGCTCTGGTGATAAATTGAATTGAACAGTTTTGCTCACATTGGGGAAATCAACTCGCACACTCATTCAGAGTATGCGCACCAATTGTTCCAGAATGTGCCCAAAGGGATCTTTAGGAGCGTCCCTGGCTGAGAATGCAAAGTACAGGGTAAATTAACTTGAAAAAAGCCATTGGCCTCTTATCAGCTTGTGGGATGAGGCTTTGCATTCCCTGAAGGACATTGCTGAGTTTGTTTAGAAAGGCCAGCATTAGCATTTGTATATTAAAAGATAGTGCAGGATAAAGATGGGCAGCTGGAGCCATTAGCATAATAAGGGGCTTTCTCATTTGCACACAGGCCTTAGACAGCCCCCCAATCACCCTAGCCAGCAGTCACACACATTACAGCTGCATGAGACCATTGTCCACTAGGCCTATGCCTGGACCCCGCAAACAAACTGGGGTGGTTTAAAGATTACAGCCAAACAATGGAGGATCCACCATTTGAAATCAATCAATATCAAGGCATTTCACATTCAGTCGAGTCCTTTTCTTCTGTACAGTACTGACAATGGAAGCGTTGCTGGTCCCGCAACGTCTCAGTTTGAATGGGATGAATGGTCGGGGAGAAGACCATGACAAACCATGCTTACCAAACGGCGAGGCATGAAATGAACAGAACAACAGGAAGTTGAGTGCTCAGAGGTTTAGCCTTGACAGTGTACAATGGTACGAGCAGCGAACAATGGCTATTGTACATGTGTCTATGAATGATTCAGGGATAGCTTCAGAACAGATTTACATAATTTCTTCACCTAAGTAACACCTTCACTTTATATCATTTAGAATAATTTATAAAATGTAATTGTCTTCTGTAAATGATATGTACATAAAATATTTTAAGATATTCACAGGAAATCAAAAATCAGGCACTTTGCTGCCACTACAGCAATTTTTAACATGCAAGATCCTGAGATTTAAGACAGTTCTTTAAATAAAAAAAATGTAGAATAATTTTATATAGAGAGATATTTATATTTATCAATGCTATCTGCTTTTTATATCAAAATAAATGTTCTCTTTTTTAAAAAAAAATCTGGTTTATATGCTGCTCCCATTCAATAAGCAGCACCCATTTAATAAAAAAGCTCATGACCAGACTCAGTCCTGTTTCTCCGTGAAAACTACCAATCACCAAGTTTCATAGTGCCAAGCATCATTATAATGTTCTTAGGCAGAGCAACAAAGGCGAAAATCCTTGTACTGCTTTTCATACAAGTGTTTCCATAGCAACATCTGATGTCCACAAGCTTGTGCCCTCGGCCAAAAAGGACTATCGCATTGTCGTCTTCAGGTCCATCCGAGAGCACACGTCGTGGTAGCCAATGAGGCATGGGTCGGTTGACATAGCATCATGGGTAAATACTGAATCATTGTCTGAAGAGCAAGAGCTGGAGGTGTCCTCACAAGATGGGGAATACTGTTCGAAAGGGGTGGATAGGTCCAGGTACTGAAAATGTAAAAAGACAAATGGTTTAGAGGTTTGGGTATAAAACAGCTCTGTAGGACTCAAAACCGTTGCAGAAATAGGTGTTTACCTCATCTGAAATGGACACCAGCACCCTATCAAGCTCTTCCACAAGCTGTTTGAATGTTGGTCTTTGTGTTGGTACTGCATGCCAGCACTCTCTCATCTTCATGTAGCTATAAAAGCAATTTGAGCATAAGTATATATCCTTGAAGATTGACATTAAATTAATTTTTGGGTGAACAGATGGATTCTTACAGTTCGTGGGTGCAGTTGGAAGGTTTGTCCATTCGATGACCTTCCTTTAGCAGCTTAAAAAGCTCCTCTACAGGAATCCCAGGGTATGGTGATCCTCCCAAAGTGAAAATCTCCCACATCAAAACTCCGAAAGACCAACTGAGGAAGCAAAAGACCAAAAATGTAAGCGGTAATCAGTTGAGCCGTACTAAAGTCAATGACATTTTTAGTCATTAGGACATATATTTTAGTCATCAGGATTAAACTCTACAAGTGCATTGTGGTTAATCTGAACGGGCCGACATTTCAGCCGGGGGGGATCCCTGCTCAGCTGATTCTTTGGCATAGCTGCAATGATTAGCCAGACTTACACATCGCTCTGGTGTGTGTAGACTCTGTCAAACAAGGCTTCTGGTGCCATCCATTTCACTGGCAGACGTCCCTGAAATTGAACACAACAGGTCTGTGAGTGGAACAGTTAGCTGCCACACAGGCCGAGCCAAAGCATTTCCTTTTGATCCACAAAAATATGACTGCCCACTCCTTAGCTAATCCCCGCCCCCCTTTCTCTAATTATCTTCTATTAGGTTGTCTGCCAATCAGCATGGACACATTACACATCTGTCTTTAAAAGCATTAAGGCATTAAACAGGCACAAACAGAGTTATACAGTCCTGCTTACAAATGGAATGTCTTCAAAAGAGCAAAAAAGAAAGTCTTGAATAGAATTGTTACTTACATTAGTGGTTTTTTTGTAGTAATCAATCTGATGCACGCCTCTTGCCAAACCAAAATCTGCAATTTTCATCACATTGTCCTCTGTCACAAGAACATTCCTCGCTGCTAAATCTCTGTGAATGCACTGTTGAGAAAAAAAAGTTTCTATTTAGTTGAAATGACCCAAACAATGTTTTGGCATCTCTTTTCCGCTTCTGGTAAGTAGATAAACATGTTTGCAGTGAGGTTAAAGTTTTGTTCCCGCAAACCAGATGAAACCTCAACAGAAATGACAAACTACTTTCTATATGAGGGCTGCTGTGTAAATCAACATATAGCGAGCAACATTTGCAAAAGTTTAAACGTCTTTAAATAGACTTGGACTTCAGAGAAAAACAACACAGAGCTGGTTTCTGATGTAAATGCATGTTATTAAGTTTATTTTGGTTTTCATTTTAAATAGTAGTGGTATTTGAGGATTGAAAAAGAGGACGAAAATGGCCCCTGGTTTGTGGCCCTTAATGGAGGGGTTTCAGACGACTGCATTCTTAGCAGGCCACAAAAAGCTAGTAATACGATCCAGTGCACAGGCGGATCCGAGCGCCTGCTTGCTAACAGATTTATGGCAGTGCTAAAAAGGACAAAGCCCACAGAGACAGGATGGACACAGCGGTAAACATGACACACCACCACTCCACTAAGGAATGCTTGGCATCACGTGTCAGACAAAGGGATGTGTTGATAAGATGTGGGGGGGCTGGTTTCAAACCAAAGCTAATTGAGCCCTGTGAGCAACTTACTCTTTTGGAGGCCAGGTACTCCATGCCTCTTGCGACTTGGTAGGCACAGGAAACTAGGTCTTTAAAGGTGAGCTGCTCTTCAGGGACTTTGGTCACATCAAAGGTGTAGTCCATGCCAGGAGGTCGACGTGCTCTGAGATATTCCCGTAGGCTACCCTTGGATGCGTATTCAACCAGGACATACAGCGGACCTGAACCACAAATATAAATCAATGAAGTGAAGTCAAATGTCCAGATAAAGTTTGTACAACCATGAGACGCCACTGTGTTTGACTTACCATCCTGTGTGCAAACACCAAGAAGATTTATGATGTTCTTGTGCTTGTCCATCACCTTCATCAGCTCCATCTCAGAGATAAGGTCTGCCAGGTCTTTGTCAGTTGCATCGTCTGAAAAATTACCAAAACAAATTCTTAGTCTGCAATATAAAAAAGCTCAACACTTTAATACAATGCATGGAAGTACAAACATACCTTTGAGCATTTTAACAGCTACAGTTGTCACTTGTTCTTGATTGTCTTTATTTATCCCATAAGCCTCTGCTCTCACCACTTGACCAAAGCAGCCCTCTCCAAGTGGTTTACCTAAAGTCAAACTGGCACAAAAGAATTCAAATAAATATTTAGTTCACCATCATATAAAAGGAAACCTTTTACAGCTATGGTTGCTGGTACTGCTTACTTCTCTCTTGGAAACTCCCAGTCAGGGTCGTAAGGCAGCTCAAACTCCATAACTCCAGCCAGCATTGGGGAACAACTGGAGGAAAGACGAGCCACCCTCATCAGTGACGCACTTGATTTTCCAGAAGAATTGGACTCCACTGAATACTGTGATAGGGTCCAAAACATACAGGATTAAAATCCAGAATGCTCTGTTGAATACTATGTTCTTAGTGAATTATCATGAGGTTTGTTCAGAAGTGTCATCTTACCTGTCTGCGTAGAGGAAATTTGGAGAGTTTCTGCACTGGGAGAGTATCAAAAGGCTCCCGACTGGGATGAACCTGCATACGGCAGAGGACCACTATAACAATGGCCATCACCAGTGCCAGGAAACCAGAGGCATAGATAATGATGTCAGTGTACTTGGCCTCCATAAGGTCCATCTCCTTGGCCACATCCTCCTCTGTGGAAACGACAAGATTTCATTACTTGTACCTCTGAGTCTCAAGCAATATTTATGATTTCTGTCATCAATGTGTCTATACAAACCTACCTGATAAGACTGTAAGCCAGGCAGACTGATGAGAGAAACCAATAGAGTTTCCTGCCAAGCAGGTGTACTCTCCTGCATCCTCCATTGTGATATTGGTAAGATACAAGACTTCAACTTCAGACATGTTCAAGCTTCCTGTCTAAAAAGTTGGAAGAAACAATCAACATTTTAATGCTTGTTCACTCCACACTGATCTGTTTTACTTTAGAAATATAATGGATGACTTGCTAAATACCTTCACAATCTTAACATAAGGAATGCCGTCAGGCCCATAACGGCTGCCATTCATCTCAATGTGCTTTAGCCACTGGATGTGAGGCTGGGCATCACTGTAGACTTTACACAGGAACTGAGCATCTCCACCCACTACAGCTGTAATGTTCTTGGGTAAACCAGCTTGAAGGATAGGTCTGTGTGGGGAGCGTTCTGAAAGAAAAAATTGGAAGGTTTAGTACTATATTTGAAAGATATGTAACAGTTCTATCAGAACAGATCTCAAATCCAACTTCTCGACATCCAACAAAACAATGCTGCCTATGAAAGTTGACATTCGAAGAAAGTTAAAGCACAGGGACAGACAACGGGCACTTCCATAGCTGATCAACACTCACTAATTAGTTTCATTAAGGGATTTTTTAGAGACAAACCCATGTGTTGGGTGGCTTTGAAGTCGATGGGCTCTTTATTCCCTGTTCTTTCTCCCTGTCTACTAGGACACAGCAGTTGACCCCACGCCGGACTCTTAACAAACAGGTCTGTCACAGGTCAGGTAGAAAATTAGTCTGGACGCCTCAACCCACAGTGCTTCCAGGCACGTACCATACAGACCGATGCCAGCCCCCACCCCACATTCTCCTGCTGTGATGATATTTATTGCCCTCTTCGAGTGTGGAACTTAAATATCTGTATAGACATGTACAGCCTCGAGTGAACCCTGGTGCCTGTGGTGTAGCAGTGTGCCCCGTGGCTCTCTCTGAGGTGCATTTGGTGCCTGTCTCGCTATGTGACGCCACTGAGCTGCTGGTACAGGATCTCACTGATTTGATGCTTATTGCCTCTGACATTTGCTAAGCATGGCAGGCCTGCGATGGCTCCTCGTGGAGCCAAGCGGCTGTCTAGAGCAGGCAAGCAGAAGCCCTCTTACCCAACACGTCCAAGAGGTAGGTGTGAGCGATGGACCCATATTTGTTCTCCACCACACAACTGTAGTTCCCACGGTCTGAGGGAACCACACTCTCCATGACCAGGCTCCAGTGCTGATGTCGTAGCTATGAAAACAAAATAGTAACATGTAAGCATGATACTTTGTATGTTCCTAAGTATCCAACAGACAAAAATAACAATCACCCACCTTAATGCCTCCGATTCGGTGCTCTCCTCTGAATTCTCTGCCATTCTTTAGCCAGCGAATGGTGGGAAGTGGGCTCCCAGTGGCAGGGCAGCGAAATTTGACAGTGTTTCCAGCTGGGACTGCATAGAGCTTCTTATCCATCCTCTGAGTGTGAGTCCAGTATGGTGCTAAAACATAGAAACCAATAGTACATTTCAAGCTATCGCTCTAAAACTGAAATGCAACTGAATTTGTGGTTACAATGTACACTAACCTCTGGAGATGTAGACCTGGTCATTTTCAGTCTCAGGACCAGCATCATCAAGACCATTGTCCTCATCGTCATCTCCCGATCCTACAGCATCTGCAAAGAAGCAGTAAGTGTTCAGGTTATTAGTTATTAGTTATTAATAAAGACTACAAATCTGCTTAAAGATCACCATGGGGCAGAACCTACCTGTCACTGTGATGGTGAAATTGCGTAGAGCTTCTTTGGTGCCACGCAGCATACACACATACACTCCTGAATCTTCATAGGTGACATCAGCAATCTCCATGACTGCTGCCCTTATCTGGATACGAGCATTGTGTTGCACCCGTACACCACCCTTGAACCACTGGACAGTTCCAGGACGGTTCGTATCACAACGGAGTTTTAGTACATCCCCAAGCTCCAGGAGTAGTTGCTCTGACGTTTCCTCAGTCGGCTCCTCAGAAACTTCTAGGACAAAACATGTCAAATAAAGTTACTAATGGCAACATTATCACACAAAACTAAAGTTTACTGCTTAGATGTGACCTTTCAACTGTAATGGTCAGTTTTGTCCTCCTAAGTACTCATAAACTGGTTTTCATGGCAATATAACGCCAATGGCTAACATGTCAGAGAATGATGAAAGATCTGCCCTTATGATTAGAAGGTTAGGTGGTAATGAATAGTATGGCTTACCTGATAAGACTTCCACCCAGGCAGAGCGAGAAGTCTGACCAACTGAGTTTTCTGCCTTGCATACGTACTCCCCAGCATCTTCTGAGGTGACATTGGTTAAAGGAAGAATGTTGACTTTGGAGAGGTTCTCAAGAAGAGGCTGCGGGGGAAACAAATGTAACATTACTCCCTCTTTCCTGAAGACAGAAAATATGCATAATAGAGGATCTTTAAATCACTTTCTCACCGTAAGCGCTGTAAGAAGTGGTGATCCATCAGGCCCTAGGCGATTGCTGTCCTTCTTGAACCACTGGAGACGTGTTGAGGCCGGCTGGTGGAGTTTACACACCAGCTTCACATGTCCTCCAACCAACACAGTAGCATTCTCAGGAAATCCAGGAATAAGAATTGGTCGAGAAACTCGAATATCTGGCAGAACGAACAAAAGTACGGTTTGAATAACTACTACTGTAATTAGTCTGTAGTATAAACCACGTTTAATAAACACATCTAATTAACATAGCTTCTCACTAATTACTAACTACAGCCTTTCTCACAGAGATCACCACTGTTTTGAAGCAAATCAGGCAAACAAAGCCACAAACAAAAGAGAGAACAGAAACAAAGTTCCCAGCTGAGAATGACCTAACTTTGACTTCACAGCAGTGTTCCGTGTGGCCCGGAGGTTTATGTGATTTTGAGCATTTGAGTGAAGAACGCCCCCTAACCAAGCAATGTCACCTCCAGCACTGAAGCATAACATTCTTCCACCAATACACTAATGAACTTCACTGAATAAAACTAGGGCCTGGCCGGTATCTGACCCTGAAGAGGGTGTGAATGGTCAGCACGAAAATAAAGGACAAGCTAAACAAAACACACAAACACAAGCGTGCGCTAAAAATAGGCTGAATGGCTCAACTTTACATGATAATTTGTATCTTAAGGACACTTTTGTAGGAACATATATCACTATTTGAGTTTTTATGCCCATGCAATACATATTTTTAGGTTTAACGGAATCTTGTGATTTGCAATCCGGAAGTGTTATACATGCAGAAAAGCACCATTCAGTTTTAAAACTTTTACATTTCTGTGTCTTTTTAAAAAGTATATGCTAAAATATTAATTATAACCTCTAGAATCCACAAATGACTATAGTGCTATTTCTAAACTGAAAATAAGGCATTATACTACTTAGCTGTAGATAAATCAAATTATTACACTGAAATGTACATATTTGTACTTCCCCCTAAACAAGTTCATTTCTGCCCTTCTTGTTTTGTTAGCTCTGCATTTCTCACTTATCTGGGTGGCTCTGCCCATTAAAGTCTTACAGTTGTCAAATGACTTTAATTTCTCCTGGCAGGAACTTAGTGGGGCATTGTTGGGCTGCACCACAGGGTTTTCCAACCTTTATCACCTTCCTTGCACTGTATGTAGCTCACAAGTGTTTGGAGAAAGATGCTTTTAACGAACACTTTGCCCCACTCTTCACAAAGGTCTGCATCTGTTCCCTTCATTCTCAGAGTGGTGCACTCAGGCTAAGCATATGAACAGCCCAAAACAAAATGCCATATAAAGCTTATGGCTAATACTGTAATTTAAAACAATCCTCTGATTTGTATGCACAAGGCTTTATCACACAAAAAAACTCTGGAAGCCAGCTCTGTGAAAGTCTTAATAATAATCAGATACCTTCCTGGCAGGTACATAATCTAGACAACCAGTGTTTGTACAATTAAATGGGAGACCCATCTTTCCCACCCCTCCTAGCATCCCACAATCCCCTGTTACTGGCACTGGGCCAGACAGATTTACACTTCCGAGCCTCGGGGCTTTGGCAGGATCAGGTAGCACTGTTTATGGCTCAAGGAAATACTGGGATTGTTTTACTCTCTAAACGATTACATCCTCTCCAACTTCCCCTGGATTTAAATTCTTCACAATCAGCTCAGCTCTATTTATCATATATTGAATATGCATCACATAATCAAACCATTCATTACAGAAGGTCAGATTATAGATGCATTATGGGTTAGGATTTGAAAGTTTTCAATTGTATATTTCAGAAAATCCATACCTTTTGCCCGGACTTCCCCGGATGTTATGCTTCTTGAAAACACCAGTTCCGTTAAGCAGATGGTAATGAAAACCTTAAAGATGCTCAACATCTTGCTGAGGTAATGTTTGTAAGTGTGGGAGACAGCTGGTCAGCTTCAAATGCTGACTCCAGGCATTGGCAATCTTGGTGTAGTCACAAACCTGAGAGAAAAACAGAGCTAATTTACAATTCACAGAAGCTATTGTGCAAGGTGAACCTTTAAAATGACATAAATGCATAATGCATTGCACATCCCAGCCCTGCCCACAAAACCACATTTGAAAATGAATGTCCTATTGTACACCTACATCATTGTTGGACATTGTCTACGTCCCTCGTGGACATGAATAACCCTCAGGTACGAATGCACAGCAGTTAAGGACAGTTGTTTATGAATGGGACCTGTACAACGTGCATTTAATGGGTCGTTTCTATATAAACACATGAATTGGATCCGGAACATCCACAATTGCAACAACTAGGCTAATTGTCCAAACATACAGCAGAGATATTAATTACTATTAAAGTACTTTTAAACATGTACAATATTTTAGACACAGTTTGAGGTTGCAACTTATTTACTTACTCCAAATGTGTTTCTGAAACACATCATTTTGCTCAACATGAGAGATAAATAAGACCAAACGTCAAGCTCTCCGGGTACTAGGAGACACATGTGTTGTGAAAACATACGAGAATTTCACACTGAAGTGAGAGTTTAGTTAAGCTAAATAAATCCATTTACAAGTGTGAAACCACTTGGTATAGTTAATGAAAGTCATTCTAAACGCAAACCGAAACAAAAATATATACATAATTGCGAATGCAAACTAAATTAGATTAGCTAGACTAGATTAATCAATAAGAATTTGTTTTCCACGGATAAAATTATACATTAGCGTTTTCATATTGAATTCGTCAAATGCGCAGAAATAAAGCGCAAGAGAAGTTACTAAACAGTACTGAGTTTACAATCTAATCACTGCTAACCTTTTTAGAAATAGTTCATTTTCAATTACATTTATATGAAGCAACTGAAAATTTAATAAACATCTCAATAAATAATATTCATACAACTAATCTGACTCGTTTTACCATATGCAAATAAACATTTTACCTATTTTCGTGTGCCCTTTGCCCTGTCCGTATAGGTTCGATAAGGTTCCAGCAGTTCTTAGTGCCCTCGGATCTTGGTGGCCCTTGAGACACTCATGTGTCCTTTTCCCCTCAACGTTTCAGAGTTATTTATCCTTGGAAATCCACTGAGCAACTTTTGGAAAAGTCTGAGTTACGCTGGTAAATCCATCAAAAATAAAACCAACAGGCTGATTGTACTAATCTTCAGATTCAAAGTCCAGTGCTGCTTTCCTTTGATGAGCTTCTCCGCGTCTCGCGCTGTGCTCGTGAGCGCTCCCGAGTCCAAAAACCGCTATATATATCCGCAGAAATGAACAAGACGGAGGATTAAGACCGTGTCTCCTTTTCCTCTCAAAATGTGAAAAAAAAAAACTCCTGTCTTAGACTGTGTTAAGGAGAGCATCCAATACCAAACACATTGTAGCGTCCGTCTGTCTTTTTTTCACATGAATAGTGTAATTTGCGCGTAATGACAGTGGAGTAGGGTTCAGCTCCCTCTCTCTCTCGCTTGGGTTCCTGTAGAATGATTTGCTCCACACAGCTTAGGTGAGTTTAAAACTGAAGAGCCGAAGAGTCTCTCTATCAGGCAACTCACTGCTTATACTCTGGGGCAGAGCAAGCGTCTCACTGGCAGTGGGAGACAACAGCACTCTGAGGGGAAGGTTCACAACAATGGACTAAAACCAGAGGGAGAGAGGGGGAAGGGGGGTGTTAAATCCCCCACCCACAAAAACAAATCCCAAGAGGCAGACTCCAGCAATATAGACTATTTATTTTATATTAGATAGATAGATAGATAGATAGATAGATAGATAGATAGATAGATAGATAGATAGATAGATAGATAGATAGATAGATAGATAGATAGATAGATAATCCTCATTGGTTGCATACACTAAAAATGTATTGCTAAAAGCTTTATACGTTAAAATATATAGGCTATATGTAATACCAACATTCAAAAATTAATCAAGAGTGATTTAATGACACTTTTTCAAAATCATTCTCTGGACAGCTACATAACCTAGACTTTTTTTTTACTTTAAGCCCTGCAAAAATATTATTATATTATATAAATGTTTTTTTAATTGTTTAAATGTATTTAAGAAACACACCACTGACCCATGTATGTGAAAAATAAACAATTAATAATCCCACACCTAGTAAATAGACTGACTAAATAACTCTAAATAACACCTAGATTTATTGCATTGTAAATAAGCAGGAAAAACAAATTAGCCAATTGCTTTGAAAAGTTCTCGAGCTTTGTATTCAACAACTGTAAATGACACCTTTCCTTAATTACATCATTGTGCTATCTTTCCCGCTAATCCTTTTAGACGTGACGTCACAATACACGAGTAATTGATTTATTAGTCGGTGATGCCAGAAAGGTCTTTTGGCGATTTCGCGCGTTCGTTTTAGAGAAGGAGGATACGTTTATTCAAAATAACACATTATAAAAGAAAGCAATCACTTTTGTTTCCTAACGCCATCTCCTTATAGCGCATATAGCCTATAGTCTGTTATACAACTGGTTAATGTGAAAACTTTAAAATAATTGATCATGGCCAAGTTTCCGCGACTGTGCAGGTGTTATAACGAACTAAAGCAGAGGCGGAGAGTGAGGCTTAAAGTGCTTACGTGACGGATCTGAGGGAAACACTTTGTTTGAAATGATCCCGTTTCTCTCATTCATCAGCGGTCTGTGGCATAACAAGCCCGCGGTCAAGTCCAGAGGAGAAGCTCTCTCTCAGAGTCTGACACCTTTCATTTTACACACATCAAGTGCACATTCATTTCAAGCGTATAGACATCTGACTGATAATAATGATCAAACGCGTTATGCTGATCACAAGCTACACATCACTCATGAAATAAATAATAATAATAAACACATTTCACCTAAAACACTCTGAAATCCCGTCCAACTAACAAAGTATAATCAGGGGAGTCGGTAAGATGAGACATTTTTTACTTATGTGGTCCTAAATATTATCTAAAGTAATTTCAGGATATTTCCTAGCATTTTAAATTATGTAAATGTATATATGACAAAGTGTTCTTAAATACGGCTTCTTATAAAACAGTGTTCCCATGGTTCAGTTTGCTCCAGGATAGGGGTAAGCTGACCCAAGTCAGCCATCTGGGTGTAAACTAAAATCCACTGAAATTTTAAAGATAATTTACCTTAAAACTAATTTAATAATCAAATTTCCTTTTACAAAGTCATAGTTCTTATAAAAGCTAACTTAAACAACATAAATCCAACCAAATGAAGTTTAAATTTCAGTCTTTAATTGTTTGCAGTTCTGAAACAATACAATATGTTGAACACCAAAGTTGTAACCTTCTCAAAAACAGACTGAACAGAGAGTTTGTAGCGTAAAATTAAATAAAAGCTGAAGTAGAATGGAGGAACAAATGTCACAAGGGCCAGTAGAGGCTATAGGTGGAAAGATATATCTGATTATAATGTGGTGAAAAGCATCTTCTGCACTGTAAAAAGTTTTCACCAGTTTCAACTTAAAAACTTAAGTTTAGCAATTTGCCTTAAAAATTTAAGTTAAATCAACTTAAGTAATTTCAACTCACAAGTTAAATCAACTCATTTTATTTCATTTGAGTTAAAATGACTTGTGGTTTTAAGCTGATTTAACTTAAAATTTTAAGGCAGCTGCTGAACTTAAGTTTTTAAGTTGAATCTGGTGAAAATATTTTACAGTGTGGTTCTTATCATAGAAGAATTTGGTGCACTTGTAAACTGTCCCTATCAAATAATAAACTACAAATCATATGTATATATATATATATATTGACATTTTACTTTATTATTTTAATACTGTAAGGTTGCTTTAAATATATATATATATATATATATATATATATATATATATATATATATTTATACTTCAGAGATTTAACTTAACTTCAGTTCCTTACAGTGGAGTAAGTAAAAATGTTGGCTTTACCCCACAGCATTTGACTGATTTTGCCAAATAGCTGCCATGTTGGGAAAAAAAAGCTAGCTTAGCAATTCAGGCTAATATTTAGCTAAATGTTTTGCATAGTTTTATATGTTGCTAAATCATCTATATGCATCATAAATATTTTTAGACTTGGATTAGCTATTATATCTGTTATGCTAAAATTCAATGGTGACAAGCCAAAAACAGTTTTTAAAGTAAATGGATGCCTTTGACTCCTCCTATGTGTTTGACCTTTTCACAGT
>NC_133379.1:5454822-5527227 GCF_049309525.1 Garra rufa
TGAATGATTTCTTAAAGCAGGAGCGTATGTGTTAATCGATGAGTGTGAGATAAAAATTAAATAAAATTAAATTAATATTCAGTTTGAAGAACAAAACCTTCTTTTAAACTTAATTTTGGGGCTAATTTCATTTCAGCCTTAGATGTTCTGCTTATTTTTGTTTTTAATAACTTAATATTAAAATGTAATAACTTAATAACTTTGTTTTAATAACTAATACATTTTAAAAAATCAACACTTGAAAATATCCTATTATAGTTATCCTATTGACTTATAATGTTTTTAATTCTTTAATTCTTTTAATTATTTTTCTAATAATAAATTATATAAAAATGCATTAATTATATTTCATTTGGAATTATGATAGATCTGCAAAGATTGCACAGAAGCCATGTTGGGGATTCACACTGACAGTGATTTAAAGTGACAAAGCAACTGCTAAAAAATAATTCATAAAGAAACAAAGATCATAATTAATTAATACAATATAATGCAATGTAATACAATCATCTCTATATCATATTACATTATAGATATAGATAGATATTTTGACCTGAATAAGATATTTCATATAAAATATGTTTACATATATTCCACAAGAGACAACAATAGTTAAATTTATAAAAATGACCATGTTCAAAAGTTTACATACCTTTGATTCTTAATACTCTTTTGTTACCTGAATGATCCACAGTTGTGTGTTTTTTTTTTTAGTCTTCTTCATCAGTCCCTTGTTTGAACATTTAAACTGCCTGCTGTTCTTCAGAAAAGTCCTTTAGGTTCCACAGATTCTTTAAATTTTCAGCATTTTTGTGTATTTGAACCCTTTCCAACAATGACTGTGTGATTTTGAGTTCCATCTTTTCACACTGAAGACAACTGAGGGATTTATATGCAACTATTACAGAAGTTTCAAATGCTAACTGATGCTTCAGAAGGAAAAATTATGCATTAAGAGCTAGGGGTGTAAACTTTTGACCGGAATGAGAATGTGTACATTTTTCTTATTTTGCCCAAATATCATAGTTTTTTCATTTAGTACTGCCCTTCAGAAGCCACAGAAAACACTTCTATGTTCTCTCGAAGACAAAATAAGTAAAATTTACCCTGATCTTCAAATTGGAAAAGATTTCACCCCCTGGCTCTTGATGCATCATTTTTCCTTCTGGAGCATCAGTGAGTATTTGAACCTTCTGTAATAGTTGCATATGAGTCCCTCAGCTGCCCTCCATGTTAAAAGATGGATCTCAAAATCATACAGTGTTGGAAAGGGTTCAAATATGCAAAAAACCAAAGACTTTAAGGATTCTTCTGAATCAAACTTTTGAACAGGGTCATTTTTGTAAATTCAGATTTTTTTTTTCTCTTGTGGACTATATGTAAACGTCTTTTATGTGAACTATCTTATTCTTAAAAAATAATGTGCATTTTTTCAGTTGTGATTTGTGTCAGGGTTAGGGGCTAGGTTAGTTAATCATTACTTAAAACTCCAATTCAGTGAGAGTGAATTAGGTGAATGCATCATTGTCTCATTAAAACAACAATCCATTGTGTAAATCTAACAGCTCCCGTCATGAGGCAATTCACACTCTCACTCCAGACGCAAGTCCTGCAGGTACTTCATACAGCATATCGGGTCTCATACATACGCACACATGTTTTGGTGTATGTCTGATTTATTCTGGAGAATTACTCATCCCGGATAGCCCTTTGATAAACTTTGCACATATGAAAGACTCAAGAGATTACGTTCCGTAAATACAGGCCGAGCTGCGATGAACTCGGGAGGTCCCGTGTGTATTTTGATTCAGTCTGACAAGCTTTTCATCTGAGGGCCTTCCTTTTGAGGATTATGTCCAATTGCTATAGATGTTATCTCCATAGAAACAAAACCATATTTGGTGGAGTATTGATTACAGCTGAAAACAGAAACAGAGCACCCAGGCAGTAACTCTGAAGTCCGTGTTTATGTTCATAAAGGGGATCAAGACGTACGCAAGGAGAAATAACATAGCTGGAATTATATGTAACTGGATCTTCTCAGATCATCCCGATCTCAGAGAAATTGCCCTTTTCGGGCTATCTGCAGTGAGAGGCATGCTTGCCGTGTTTTTGAAGTCACAATATTCTCCGCTTACAAGGTTTTGGAGACATCCAACATTCATGATTGAATGTTTTTTTGAGCTAGACTCAAAGAACACCAAAGTTTGAGCCAGAATAAAACTGACAATTTTAATCAATCAAAGCAACCTGATGACGTGCTTCAACTGATTGTGACAGATTCCTGAGATTTTTCTTCATTAAAAAGGTGTCTTATGAAGACATTAAGCCTGTTTGACAACGTCACACCATCCTTTGTTGGCTCCACCACCCCCTTTGTGGACCGGCCTTGTGGGGTTCAAAGGGTCGCCTTCCCCAGTTTAAATTAAGGAGTATCCAGGGTTCTTCTCCAGGGCTTCCTGCTGTGTCCTATCTTCAGAGGTAATCCAGGGGGATTGGCTCAAAGTTCTCCCCAGTTTATTAGATCAGGCCGCTGAAGAAAGCAGGAGCTGGAGGTTGCATTGTTTGGCCTGATTAAGAGCTTCTCGTCATTTCTGAGGATTCTAGGGGAGCCCTGAGCCTGCCTCTCAGCTCGCAGCTTTTCCCTTTTCTCTCATCTGACACATTGTTGCGGGATAAAGTGAAGAGTTTCTTTTAATGGCGGCTCATGTGTAAACAATAGGATGTGCTGAGATTAGACTTTACTTCTTCAGTTTTACCCTTTGAATGAAGATTTCACTACTTCAAGTAGAATGACACAAGTAGCCGCAGATGATGTAGTGATTGTCACGCTTGAATGCATTTTTACTCAGATTTAATGCTTTGATTAATTTGAATTTGATTAATCAGTAACAGCATTCTGAGGTCAGAGACCTTTTATATGAAACCCACTAAACTGGTTGCTAAATGTGTTGCATGGCTGTTAAAGCAACACACTTTCATGGCAGTTCGTAACTATTTGTGACCCTGGATTACAAAACCAGTCATAAGGGTATATTTTTTGGAAATTGAGAATTATACATTGTCTGAAAGTAAGCTTTTCATTGATGTATAGTTTGTTAGCATAGGACAATATTTGGCCAAGATACAACTATTTGAAAATCTGGAATCTGAGGTGCAAAAAAAAAAAATCTAAATATTGAGAAAATTGCCTTTAAAGTTGTTAAAATTAAGTTCTTAGCAATGCATATTACTAATCAAAAAAAGTTTTGATATATTTGTGCTAAGAAATTTACAAAATATATTTATGGAACATGATACTTAATATTCTAATAATTTTTGGCATAAAAGAAATACATACAATGTATTTTTGGCTGTTGCCACAAATATACCTGTGCTACTTAAGGTCATATTTTACATTTTGGTGAACTGGTGGCTAATTCGTATGAATTAGTATGATCTTATTCATATGGTTTTGTGTGATCTGCTGTGATCATACATTACTTCTAAAAATAAGGGCTTTTTCTAAAAATCATATATATGACCTTGGACAACAAAACCAGTCTTAAGTAGCACAGGTGTATTTATAGCAATAGCCAAAAATATTATATTTTGTAAAATTTTCTACTGTAAATATCAAAACTGTTTGATTAGTTTGAATAGTTTTGATTAGAAATATACATTGCTAAGAACTTAATTTGGACAACTTTAAAGGTGACTTTATCAATATTTATTTTTTTTAAACCCTCAGATTCCAGATTTTCAAATAGTTGTATCTTAACCAAATATTGACCTATACATCAATGGAAAAGCCTATTTATTTAGCTTTCAGATAATGTATAAATCTCAAAAAATGTATGACTTATGACTGGTTTTGTGGTCCAGGGTCACATATGAAATATCCACTACATAAAATAGTTGTGAAACATTTTTCTTATCACATAATAAAATGAATTCACCTCGAATCAATATTTTAAGCCAATATTTCATGTGTCAGCCAAATTAAAGTGATAGTTTGCCTCAAAAATTGAATTCTGCCATCATTTACTCACTTTTATGTTGTCACTCTCAATCTTTGTGACTTTTTTTTTCCTCTTTAGAAAACAAAAAGAGGATAGTTTGAAATTCCCTAATATAATATGTGACCCTGGACCACAAAACCAGTCTTAAGTAGCACGGGTATATTTGTAGCAATAGCCAACAATAAATGCATGGGTCAGAAATCATAGATTTTTATTTGATGCCAAAAATCATTAGGGTATTAATTAAAGACCACGTTCCATGAACATATTTTGTAAAATTCCCATCACAACTATATTAAAACTTAATTTTTGATAATAAAATGCATTTTGATAGTAATATGCATTGCTAAGAACTTCATTTGGACAACTTTAAAGGCTTTAAAGATTTTTTTGCACTTTCAGATTCCAGATTTTCAAATAGTTGTATCTTGACCAAATATTGTCCTAACAAACCATACATCAGTGAAAAACTTATTTTTTCAGCTTTCATATGAATTATAAATCTTAATTAAAAAAAATTGAGCCTTATGACTGGTTTTGTTGTCCAGGGTCCATTGCAATTCGTAAGTATTATGCGTTTTGAATTGGTTGCTAAATTGCACTAATTTTTACGATCACAATTGCATGTTTTTGTTTTTGAAACTTAGGTTTAGGGGGGTGAACCTTCATGTCTACGAAATCGTCAGAGCAAAAAATAGTTTCCCCCCTTAAAAATGTAATTCTGTCTTAATTTCTCAGAATCAGTGTTGTCATCCTCGATCTGTGTGACTATCAAAGATATTTTGAAATTACCAAAAATAATATGTTTACATCGTCTGCAATTTATGAAGTTCATAACTTCTACTATCTACTAGTATCCAGGTTTATATGACAGGTAGTCATGATGATTGATGTCCTCTTAGCACTTGAAACAGTTCATCTCAATAAGCCGCCCTCCAGTGTTTTGACCAGCAGGCAACAGATGTGCCTGCTGTGTCTATGTATGGATCAGAACAGCACAATAATCTTGCTTATAAAAGCCCTTCCAACCCTGGTCTACACCTGGCCCCAGGAAGCCACGGGTGGGTGCAGAGAAGAAGACCCTCTTCACCAGGAGTCTTTAAAACACTCTGGAGATTCCATATCTCGCTCTCATGACCGGAACGCGGTGGTGTGCCGCTCTTGAACTCATCTCCAGAAGAGAGAGGCAAACCGCCTTCACATTCTCTTGAGACAAAGGGGGATGGTTCCTGGGGGGGTGAAGGTTTTTGGTATGTTTGGATTTTGAGATTTCAGTCACGGTTTGAGAGACAAAAGGACCTACACTCCAAACAGAGACAGGAGGGACCAGGTGCCACCTGGAGTGCAGCATCAGGGTTTTGCTCGACAGCACCAGTGTGAGACTGGACCAGAAAAGGCTTTAGAATGGTTTTAAGATGTTCTGAAAGATATTTTTTCGAAAAAGGCTTGTGCTTGTTATTACTATTAGGACTTTTATTATGTATAATTTCATAATATCACATTTAATATTATTTAATACACAAAACCAGTCATAAGTAGCACGGGTATATTTGTAGCAATAGCCAACAATACATTGTATTGGTCAAATTTATCGATTTCAGTTTTATACAAAAAAATATTAGAATTAAGTAAAGATCATGTTCGATGAAGATATTTTGTAAATTTCCTACCATAAATATATCAAAACTTAATTTCTGATTAGTAATATGCATTGCTAAGAACTTCATTTAGATAACTTTAAAAAAAAAAAAAAATTAACCCTTAAGATTTTCAAATAGTTGTAAAAAAATTGTGTAATAATTGTTGCCAAATATTGTCCTATCCTAACAAAAAAATTGAACTTTATGACTTTATGAAGATATATGTATTATATGTTTGATATATATTTTTAAAACATAAAAACATATGTTATATATGTCATAAAAATAAATATTTTAAATATTTTTATATTTTTTATTTTTATGTTGTTTTACTCTTATCTTTTATATATATATATATATATATATATATATATATATACTAACAACATAATAAATAAAATACATTTTATATATATTTTTTATATATTTATGTTTTATATATATGTTTTACTCTCGGCTAGGTGTGCTTTAAGTAGAAATAATCTGGATTTTTTTATTTTATATATATATATATATATATATATATATATATATATATATATATATTAAATAAATTTATTTTGACAATTTAGTTTTTACTTTTGTATTGGTACACTTTAATTAGAATTATGACTTTATATATGTATTTGTGTCATTATATATATATATATATATATATATATATATATATATATATATATATATATATATATATATATATACTAACAACATAAAAAATAAATAAAATATTTTTTTTCTTTTGTCTTGGTATGCTTTAATTAGAATTATGACTTTAAATATCCATTTATGTCATTTTATATATATATTAAATATTTATTTTATTTTATGTTTTACTCTCGGCTAGGTATGTAGAAGTAGAAAAAATCTGGATTTTTTTTTTCTAAATAAGGGTATTTAAAAATGATATATGCAAATTTTATCCCTCACATGCCATGCACCTATCGTGTAAGAACAAGCAAGAAAAACAAATAAACACTCTCTCAGTATGTGTGTTAGGCCTTGACTGTTGGTTCACTCTCCCTGGAGATTTCCCGCAGTTTTGGGTGTCCACATCTGTGCCTGATTAGCACAACAAAGGAAGCACAGCGCCTCTTGCATTAATGAGAGCTCCTCCAAGCCAGGGCTGAGGACCTCACCACAATACACCCTGCAAATTACCACAGGCTTCTGGAGAAGACGCATTCACATCAATGGCAGCTCCTGTTCTACAGTTTACCAAACTGAAATTACATTTGAAAACCCTCTTCGATAAACCTTAACCCTAAGAAATTCCTCTCTAAATCATAATACTAGTTTCTCCCACTATCCTCTTTTATTTCCTAGGAAAGACGTTGGGATATAGGAACGAGAAAGACCATAGGTCCACTGGTGATGTCAGCACCATTGTGTTCAGTATGGATTCAGCTGCTTAGGGAAGAGCAAGCATGGATGACATTTGAGCTGCGCAAACAGAGCGCTCCTTCATCTGTTTGTATTTGCATGAAATGTGAGCAATTGTGGAGTGAAATGTTTGAAAAAAAAAAGCCTCTTAGATGAATCTTAGATCTCAGATGATTGATTGATCACTTTTTAATAGGTTATTGGTTGATAGGTTTCAAGCCAGGGCCGTAACAGAGTGACGATTTATTAGCATCACCCTGGTTCTATATGTGTTTTGCGGAAGACAAACATGAGCCAAATTTACCATTGAGGACCATATTTATCTCTGCTATGATGTGTCTAGCAATATTTAGATTAACGGTTCAGTTCTCACAGTGTACATGTACTATTACTTTGACACACTTACAGTTACAGTTACACTTACAAAAGTTTACATCCCTCTTTCAGAATCTGCAAAATGTTAACTACTTTACCAAAATATGAGGTATCATACAAAATCCATGTTATTTTTTATTTAGTACTGTCCTGAATAAGATATTTCACATAAAGAATGTTTACATATAGTCCACAAGAGAAAATAATAGCTGAATTTATGAAAATGACCCTGTTCAAAAGTTTACATCCCCTTGATTCTTAATAGTGTGTGATACCTGTTTTGTTTAGTGATAGTTGTTCATGAGTTCCCTTGTTTCTCCTAAACAGTAAAACTACCTGCTGTTCTTCAGAAAAAAATTCTTCAGGTCTCACAGATTCTTTGGTTTTCCAGCATTTTTGTGTATTTGAACCCTTTCCTACAATGACTGTATGATTTTGAGATCCATCTTTTCACACTGAGGATAACTGAGGGACTCATATGCAACTATTACAGAAGGTTCAAACGCTCACTGATGCTCCAGAAGGAAAAACGATGCATTAAAAGCTGGGGGTGTCAACTTTTAAAAAGAATGTAGATTTTTCTTTTTTTTTTTACCTAAATATCTTATTTTTTTCATTTAACACTGCCCTTCAGAGGTTACAGAAGATTGTTACATGTTCCCCAGTAGACAAAATAAGTTAAATTTACCCTGATCTTCAAATTCAAAAAGTTTTCACCCCCCTGCTCGTGAGCATTTGAACCTTCTGTAATAGTTGCATATGAGTCCCTCAGTGTGAAAAAGATGGATTTCAAAATCATACAGTCATTGCTGGAAAGGGTTCAAATACACAGCAAGAACAGCAGGCAGTTCAGGACAAACAAGGGACTCATGAACAGCTATCACTAAACAAAAAACACAGCTGTGGATCATTCAGGTAACAGCACAGTATTAAGAAGTGTATGTAAACTTTCGAACAGGGCCATTTTTATAAATTCAACTATTATTTACTCTTGTGGACTATTTGTAAATGTCTTTTATGTGAAATATCTTATTCAGGTCAGTACTAAATATAAGAAACACCATGCATTTTGTATGACCCTCTTATTTTGCAGATACTGAAACATTTCCTGATTGCAAAAAAAAAAAAAAAAAACTGTAACATTATTGTAAAAAGTGCTATACAAATGAACTTCAATTGAGCTGAACATGACACAAGGTCAGTAAAAATCAAGAGCAGGTGCCAAGTGCTGAATGGCGATTAAAACCACAGCCTGATGTCAGAACAAGGTGCTAATGTTCTCCAACAACAAAACGATGATTCACGACCTATCCACGTAAATGGTCAATTAATGCCCTTAGTTGCTAGTGTTTATTACCCTGCCTAAATGAATCGGGGCCTCCCCGGAGTCTCCTTCTCCTCCCCTGCTAGGGAAATGAGAAACAGCAAGGGCGCCTTTGCTGATCTTCCGAATACGCACTGTGTGGTCTGAGATAGAGGGGGAGAAACGCCTGACTTTACGGGCCTCAGTAATCGCCAGGCGTTAAACTGAACAATTAGGCGCTGGCTATATTGTCGCCCGGTTTATGGCTCTACCCTGGCTGCTTTAGATCGCACAATATGGCTCCATTCAGTCACTCCTCCCAGCCTCCTGCCCCCTCTGGTAACGGGACGTAGAGACACCCCCGTGCCGAAAACAGAGGAAATTACAGGTATATGTAGCTAAGCAGCTTAGTGTACCGTGACAAGCTAAGCATGGTTAATGAGACATATCAGTGCCCTGCGGCTGAAAGGATGGAACTTCTCATTAGGACCCGAGCTGATGTCCTTCTGGACATTATGGAGAACAGGTTAAAGGGGCAGGCCCCTGAGAGTGACACCAGTCTCAAATGGGATCAATCGGGGCAGATAGAAATGAGGCACATGATTATTCGTAGATAACCTGTTCAATGAAATCTAATTTTAAAGTGGTCTCAGTTATTCTACCATGACAGGGAGTATTTTTTTTTCTTGGCGTGACTAGTAAAAACAAATTGACCAGTAAAAATATGCTGGATAAATAACATATGTTTTTATACACTCTATTTATTCAGGGATTTTATTTTTATTTTTATTTTTTACGAACCAGTGGTAAGCCCCACTGCTCAGGCCGCAGAATGACAGAAGGTGAGAGTGTACGTGATGTGTTGCTGACAGATCCGACAGGGCCACAGCTGCGGACCGACCCCAGGGTCTCCCGAAAGGTGTTTGCAGTCGGATGTAGACCCTCTCCATCATGCTGAAAAGGATGACCCCCTTGGCAATACCGTGGCCTCTATGGAAAAATGTGTGTTTTGCGGAAGACAAATGTGAGCCAAACTCACCATAGAGGACCATATTAATCTCTGCTATGTGAGTGAGATGAACAGCATTAGTTTAGATTAGTTTAGTGCTTCTACTGGGTGAGTGAGTAACGTCATCTAAAAGGATAGTTCACCCAAAAATCATCAATTTTCCCTCATGTCAAATATATTCTTTTGAGTTCCACAAATTTACCACAAAAGTACTTAGTAAGTAAACAATATACTTTAAAATAACACACTTGAAGGGATAGTTCACCCGAAAAATGATAATTTCGTCATTAATTACTCACCCTCATGTCGTTTCAAAACTGTAAGACATTTGTTCATCTTTGCAAAGCAAATTAAGATATTTTTGTTGAATTCAGAGTGCAACGCAACTATCATGTTCAAGGCCCAAGGTTCAAGGTGGTCCTCTTGTAAAAGCGTGTTGCGTTGAAGACAGACATGGAAGATAAGAAATTGTTGAATAAAGTTGTTATTTTTGTTTTCTTTGCACACAAAAGGTGTTCTTTTAGCTTTATAACATTATAGTTGAACCACTGATGTCACATGGACTGTTTTACAGATGTCCTTATTACCTTTCTGGGCTTTGCACGTGTCAGATATATCTTGGATTTCATCAAAAATATCTTAATTTGTCTTCTGAAGATGAACAAACAAACTTATTACGGGTTTGGAACGACATGAGGGTACGTAACTATTAACAGAATTTTCATTTTTGGGTGAACTATCCCTTTAGCTAGCTACAGTTGAGGTAAGTTTACATATACCTTGCAGAATCTGCAGAATGTTAATTATTTGACCAAAATAATAGGGATCATACAAGATGATGTTTTTTTTTTTTTATTATTATTTAGTACTGACCCGAATAAGATATTGCAGATAAAAAATGTTTATATATAGTCCACAAGAGAAAATAATAGTTAATAGTTAATATAATTTATACAAATGACCCTGTTTAAAAGTTTACATACACTTGATTCTTAATATTGGGTTGTTACCTTAATGATCCATAGCTGTTTTTTTAGTTTGTTTTTTGTTTAGTGATTAATTGTTCATGAGCCCCTTGTTTGTAAAGGACAGTTAAACTGCCTGCTGTTCTTCAGAAAAATCTTTCAGGTCCCAAAGCTCTTTGTTTTTTTAGCAATTTTTGTGTATTTGAACTCTTTCCAACAATGACTATATGATTTTGAGATCCATCTTTTCACACTGAGGACAACTGAGGGACTCATATGCAAGTATAACAGAAAGTTCATAGCTCACTGATGCTGCAGAAGGAAAAATAATGCATTAAGAGCCAGGGGTGTAAACTTCTGAACACAATGGAGATGTGTAAAAAATGTTATTTTGCCTAAATGTCATATGTCTTTTCATAGTGCCTTTCAGAAGCTACAGAATATACTTACATGTTTTTCTGATCTTCAAATTCAAAAAGTTTTCACCCCAGCTCTTAATGCATTGTGTTTCCTTCTGAAGTATCAGTATCAGAGTGTTTGAACCTTCTTTAATAATTGCATATGAGTCCCTCAGTTGTCCTCTTTGTAAAAAGATGGATCTTAGAATCATACAGTCATTGTTGGAAAGGGTTCAAATACACAAAACTGCAAAAAAAAAAAAAAAAAAAAAAAGAATTTGTGGGACCTATAGGATTTTTCTGAAGAACAGGGGGCAGTTTAACTGTTCAGGACTAACAAGGGGCTCATGAACAACTATCACTAAACAAAAAAACACAGCTGTGGATCATTCAGGTAACAACATAGTATTAAGAATCAAGTATATGTAAATCAAGTGTATGTATGTGAACAGGGTAATTTTTACAAATTCAACTATTATTTTCTCTTGTTGACTATATGTAGGCCTAAACATATTTTATGTGAAATATCTTATTCAGTACTAAATAAAAAATAACATGCATTTTGTATGATCCCTCTTATCTTGGTAAAATAGTAAACATTTTGCAGATTCTAAAAGGTGTATGTAAACTTTCGACCTCAACTGCATTTTTACTAAAACATGTTTGACAAAGTATTATTAAAACATATTGTTTTAAAAAGTACTTTAAAATAAAAAAAATATTTTACTTTAATATAAACTGCACTTTTTGAAAACTTTATACTTAAGTGTCTTAAGCAACAGTCATCAAAGTGTATTCTATAAGTGCCTTTTTATTTTATTAATATTATATTATCTGCACATACAGTTTAAAAAAAATACTAATAAGTACACATGCAGTACAATTAAGCACACTTTCACAAGCGACAGGTTTGGAACAAAATGAGGGTGAGTAAACAATAACAGAATTTATATTTCAGAATTTATTTGTGTGTGATCTATCCTTTTAAAAACATCTCGTAAGGAATACTTTGGGTTGCAGAGATGTAGGAATAAAACCATCTTGATGTTTTTCATGTCCCGTCGTGCCTTCCACCCCATGCCAACCTAAAAATAGCCAGCAGTTCACTTGTGGCTTGTGATGGCCTGACTGATTGCGCTGTAGTGGTCTATGATCCCAGCTGAGCAGAAAACCATATCGTTTCCGTGCGCCACGTGTTCTTTCCCGTGTTTTTTTACATACGGCTGTAAGTGATTCCAGCCGTTTGCGATGCACTGTGACGCAGATTACGAAATGTAAGTCAGGGTACAGTGCATGAGAAGCCTTCAATGCACCCTCTAATTATATTAATTATATCTAATTATGTCTATTAATTATCTGTGAAATAGCTTCAAATGCTCAAATGGCAGCACAGGCCGATTTGTTAAGTTCAGGACTTTGTTTGGAAGGTCCTAGAACGGCATGCTGGTCAAATGCACCATTGGGGAAAGCGTAGGTCGTGCAGTCTAAGTGATGGCAGCTGCTGTGTTTAACATGGCAAATCTCAGCTTCCTAACCATTGGCTTGATGATGTGTTAATGCTCCCGTGTGATGACAGCACATAAACAAAAAAGATGGCTGGGAAAAGGAAATGGGAGAACAGTTGAGTTGTCAAATAAGTGTTAAATTGTTCATTTTTTACACTTATAGAAGTACTATTACTGTAATGCTGCGAGATTTCAGGCTCATATTAAGTGATTAAGTTTTTTAAAACAGACTAGAATAAATTGTGAAGCCTCAAGGATATAGTGGTTCCAAAAAAAATTGGACACATAAAAGGATCATTTTTATCCATTGACACACCCTCAGGTACAGTCTTAAAAATAAAGGTTCTTTATTGGCATTGATGGTTCCATGAAGAACCTTGAATATCCATGGAACCTTTTAAATGCTTAAAAGATTCTTTAGCTTTTACAAAAGGTTCTTCAAAATGGTTCTTTTAGGAACTGTTCACAGAAAGGTTCTTTGGGGAACCAAAAATGGTTCTTCTATGGCATCACTGCAAAATCGCCATTTTAGAAACCTTTATTTTTAAGAGTGTAGTTCCAAATCCATATGTCTTTCTTTCTTCTGTAGAAGACAAAAAAGGATATTTTAAAAAATGTTTTTACTGCTTTTGTCCAAAATAACACTTGACCGCTTGATTGCCATTTTCTGCACCAAAAACATTTAGAATTTTTTCAAAATTTCTTCTTTTTTTTCAGTTTTTTAAATTCAGTTCACCTCAAGCTCAAAAGAGATTAGTCACTTCCAGAGCAAACATTTACAGAACATTTACTCACCCCCTTGTCATCCAAGATGTTCATGTCTTTCTTTCTTCAGTCGTAAACAAATTATGTTTTTGAGGAAAACATTTTAGACATTTTCTTCATATGGACTTCTATGGTGCCCTCGAGTTTGAACTTCCAAAATGCAGCTTCAAAAGGCTCTAAACAATTGCAGCTGAGAAAGAAGGGTCTTATCTAGCGAAACAATCAGGTATTTTCTTTTAAAAAAAGGACAATTTATTTACTTTTTAACCTCAAATGCTCAACTTGTCTAGATCTGTGTGTACTCTGTGTGTTCCGGTTCAAGACAGTTAGGGTATGTCGAAAATCTCCCATCTCCCATTAGAGTTTTTCGACATACCCTAACTGTCTTGAACCGGAATACACAGAGTGCACGCAAAGCTAGACAAGTTGAGCAATTGAGGTTAAAAAGTATATAAATTGTATTTTTTTTAGAAAATAACTGACCGTTTCGCTGGAGAAGACTCTTCTACCTTGGCTGGGATCGTTTAGAGCCCTTTGTAGCTGTATTAAACTGCATTTTGGAAGTTCAAACTCATGGGCACTATAGAAGTCCACTACACGGAGAAAATTCCTGAAATGTTTTCCTTAAGAAACATAATTTCTTTACGACTGAAGAAAGAAAGACATGAACATCTTGGATGACAAGAGGGTGAGTAAATTATCTGTACATTTTTATTCTGGAAGTAAACTAATCTGTGAACCAACAACTGTGAACATGATCCACTAATGTTTGACACCCAGAAATTGTCTCAATATTTTTTGGTGCCAAAGTTTGGGGCCCCAACTTAATCCAGGTGTACCATCCCTTTAATAAGCACAAGCCGTTTTAGATTAAAGCAACTACTTATGTGACTTCAGCTCAGTCCTGAGCGTCAAAGAGAGAGACAAACTGAGTGAAGAATACCAATCCAATGAGTGAGGCTGAGTCAGAATCCTCCGGTAGTGATTGAGGGCCAGGTGGGGGCTCTTTCAGCTCAAACGGACCTTGAAGGCAGCTGATTGAATTCCCACTTCCTCTCTGTGTTTCCCTCTCAGCGGTGTGGACAGCAGGAGTATATCCTGCACGGCACTTCATTCTGCTCCGCTACTCTTTCCACACTCAATGTGCTTTTTGTTCCCCCTTACCCACTTTTACACACATACACATAGAGAAAAGAGGGACAGAGGAACTTAGGTCTTATGTTATGGTAGTCTAAATGGAACAGAACAATGGCAATGTTCACACAGAATGCAAGTTTGCATAATGCCAAGTTTGCAAAACGCATGTAAGACATAATGGCGTATGCAATGATTTCAAACAGAAACAGTTTTCACATGATCTCAGTAATTAGGTAATTTGTTTAACTCAACGAGTGGTGTGCAATTTTTATCTTCTGATTTATTTTTGTGTAAAATTGTCTTTTGGCAGTCCAGTCAAATAATTGGTCTAGAAAATGTAAAATTGTGGATGATATCACCACTTTTGGGTAGTTACTTTTAAAAGTAATGGATTGCAATATTGCGTTACTCGCTAAAAAAGTAACTAATTACGCTACTTAGTTACTTTTTATGTAAAGTAATGTGGTACGTTACTTACTCCCCAAAGTAAAGTAATTACTTTTTAAATCTGGGCTGGCTTGCTTGTTTGTTTTTAATATAAAAAGTTATATTTTTGACAAATGTAAAAAGTCCTTTACACCAAAAGTGAAATGTGTCATATGTGAAATGTTCATGTCTGATCAAGTTGTGGCCCAAAAAGATTTTGTGACACTTTCTAGTTTAATGTTAGCCTAAAGTAATTTTTGCTTATTAGTATGGCTAAATTGGATAATTGAAGGTCAGCAGTAAAAACATTAGTTAATACATTGGGATTAAATACACAAGGATATATGTGACCATGGAACACAAAACGTAGTCTTATGTAGCACAGGTTTATTTGTAGCAATAGCCAAAATTACATTGTATGGTCAAAATGATTGATTTTTCTAATATGTCAAAATTATTAGAATATTAAGTAAAGATCATGTTCCATTAAGATATTTTGAACATTTTCAACTGTAAATATATCAAAACTTGATGTTTTGCCCCCTCAGATTCCAGATATTCAAATAGTTGTATCTCAGCTAAATATTGTCTTATCCTAACCATACATCAATGGAAAGCTTATTTATTCAGCTTTCAGATTGACAAATTGACACTTGTTTTGTGGTCCAGGGTCACATATGTGTTATTTAACATAATTAATTATCGGCATATTCTGAGTTGGCTTCTGCACTTACTCCCAATTTCCCTCAAAATGGTCACAGGAGAGCCAAATGGAATCAGTCAATGGTACAACAAAGTAACTAACTGGCGTTACTTATTTGAAAAAGCAACTTAGAAAATTATAAAAATAAGAAAGTAATGTGTTACTTTACTAGTTACTTGAAAAAAGTAATCTGATTTTGTAACTAGCGTTACACGTAATGTGTTACTCCCAATGCTGGATATTCATCATGCAGGTAATAGAAGGTCACATCAGATACATTGCATTATGGAATACAGTATTTCATTAGTTCATTAGTTTCATGTTGTAGATTGCACATCACTTCAAAAACAATATCATTTTCATTCTAAAAATATTCGAAATGTTTCTATCAAATCGTGAATCAGTATATCATGTAAACAAATTCAGGCTCCGTCCACACGAAGCCGGTGCGTTCCCTATTCGATCATTTTTTTTCCTCGTTCTAAAAAAAAATTCCGTAAACACGAAACCACTGAAAACGGTGTAGTATATATGCCAGACCAGTGTGGGGTGCTGTAATTCTGCCATAGAGATACGCTATACACGGAGAAGAAGAATTTGAGCATGCGCATAACCTTGCGCGCTGTATACGAACTAAGAGGAAGAAGACGAAGATGCGAACATTATCGCTTGTTGCTCATAACAGTTGCATAGAAGCAATAGATTTTGCTGTAATAAAGCTAGTAGGCTTAGTAGCAACACGAACGCAATCATGTAGTCCGCCAATATTGTTGTTGCTGTTATGTGTGACGCAGCCGACACGTGATGTGATGACATCATCGTTTCACAAAATATACGTATTGGCTGTACACACGAAACCGCGAGGGTGTCGTTTTCAGATTTATCCACTTTGGGACCCGGTTTCAAAAAATAGTGGATTCAGTCTCCTAAAACGCCGGATCCGTGTGGATGAAACGCCAATACGATAAAAAATTTATACGTATACAGCGAAACGCGTCTCCGTGTGGACAGGCCCTCAGTCACTGGAAAGTTCCCTGGCTAGGGGTTAGGTGTAGGGCATTTGTACAAATTCATACGAATTGGGAACTCACAATATACAAATAATTTAGCCAAAAACGTATGCATTTATACACAAGTGAGGTTGTACGAATTAGCCACCTCATAAAATATGTACAAATTGCCTTGAGATCAGGCTGAATATTCCAGTGCGTTGGAAGGAATCTGCGATTGAGACAGGCCTTAAAATGGCTGACTCCTTGCTCAGTGCCCTGACTATTGAACAAGGGAGCTGATTGAGACACACCCCAAGTAATATCCATGTAGTCCTATGGAATCATAACTGTGTATGAAAACGATTACAAGTACTCACTGTTTTAATGTTCATTTCTGTTGGAAACTGCAGTGATATATACTTATTGGTACGTATTTCGCGTCTTGCGAAAAAGTTCCCACAGGTACGTTTTCACCATGAGATCAGGTAGCTTTTTCTCCGGCAATCCTTCAATAAAGTGTGATTGCTTACTGACTGAACAAATCTAGAGGGCTGTAGATTCCACAACATTTACAATGCAGAACACAGTTATTTTTCTCCAGATCAATTCCCTCTATTTACGCTTACCTTCAAAATCAAGCAAAACCTTGTTTACAACCCAAAGTAAGCCTGTAGTTGCCTGACCCAAAAAGTGCTCCCTGCATCCTGTTGTATAGACATGTATCTATTAACATTTCGGTCTAGACCCCTTGGTCCCTGCTACATAGACTCAGAGGCACCATAAGTATCCACTTAAATTTATTGGACTCCCTTAAAACCACAAACTCAGTGTTGAGCTGCCGGTTGTCTGAGGCCCCTCTCTCAACACCCGTGCAGTGAAAGTCCTGTCTAATAACAAGACAGACGTGGGCTGTGGCGACGTCAGCAGTCGCGGGCCAACATTTCGGATCCGGCTGATCCCTTACAATGGACTCCTGTCACCAACCCCTCCATTCCGGGATTCGGAGGGAGTGTCTGGATATGAAGGCCAGGGTTGGTGCTGTTCATCCAGGCAGAGAGCGGCCCCCGGGGATTACGTAGAGGCCGACGGACAGACGAGCCGACTGCAGCGCCATGCCGCCGTCCACTTTTGAGGAAATGACCCCATGCTAAGTGCTGCCTGACAAACTAGAGAGGCCGGTGATAAAGTAATTGGCGAACTTAGAGACTAATCTCACTGTTGAGCATTTACAGGCTGATCTAGAGCTCTGATAAGTAGAACCTAGACTGCTTACCTGCTTATCTTAATGTTGCGCAAGCAACTTAAAGACTCAAGATTCTTGACAAGTAGTGACTGAGAACTGTTAAATACTTTGAGCAAGCTGGGGTTTGGATGCACTTTCACAAAGTATTAGAATGGTTTATCCAAATATTCAGGCATTATTTATAAGATTTACTTTTATGTAGTTCCAACCCCATATGCTTTTAATTTTTTTCCGTACAAACCCAAAGGTCAATTTGTAAGGACTAAATGTTTTCTGAATTATTAAAAAAAAAAATCATATTAATCTAGCCCTAAACTAGTAATACACTTGTTTCTAGCTTCATTTGCATATATATGAATGGCATATGGGTTTAAACTTGTGAGTAAATGAAACTCTTGATTTTTCAATTTGTCAAAAGCTTACGACAACACTAATCATGCCAAAATCCTGACAAATATAACATATGAAGTCATGCGGGCTGACATTGCTTGTACACAATGTGTATTAAATAAGACAGATGTTTCAACATCATCGTGACGTACGGCCCGTCAGTGGTCATCCAGTAGTCATACTGAATGAATGAGTCATTCTTTGTGGCTTTTTCATCCAGGATATTTCACAACGGAACCAGACTGTGGATTAGAGGTGTGTGAAAAAGCTCTTCCGAGAAAGCAAACCTCATTTTCGTGCTGGCTAAGAAAACAAACAGAGAATCGGAAGGGAAAGCGAGAATTGTAAACATGCCGTTCTCTCTTTTTCCGGAATTTTCTTAATTGCACATGCATAAAAATTGTAAGCGGAGATCAAACTGATCTTTACATGTGTTCAGCAGAGATGATAGCTGAGCAGCGGCCTCACATATTTAGGGCCCGAGCCCAAAAGGGCGAAGGCCCTATTGTTTTTCTAAGGATTATTATTATTATTATTATTATTATTATTATTATTATTATTATTATTTTTTTTTCAATGTTTTGGGGGATTTCGGGGGCCTTAACATACACGAAAACTCTTGAAACTTTGCACACACATTGGAACCTGCGGCCATCAGGGCCGGACAGACTTTGACATGGGGGGGTCACCTGGGGGGGGCATGGCACAGCGTTAAAAATTGCGACTTTTGAAGGGCTCTGGAGCGCACAACGTTTGACCTACAGTCATCAAAATTCATACACATATAGACCTCATCGGGCCGAACAAATTTCACACTCATAGTCCATGCTTCGCCAAACAGGAAGTCGGCTATTCAGGGATGTCTAAAAAGTGCATGCAATGGAATTTGAAATACTCCTACTAGGCCTTTCCACCGATGGCCACCAAACTCAGTCAGCATGATCTCAAGACATTGGGGACGCAAAATTGCCAGGGGATTTTTGATATCTCGAACGGTTTGACCGTGACGGGGCGACAAATTTATGGCGAGAAATGAGAAACAGGAAGTGCCTAATAACTTTGACATACTTTGTCTGATTTTGACCAAACTTCAGCAGTTTGTTCACCGTCTGATGCCGATCACAGAGATGTGACTATTATGAGTCAAAGTTATAGCGCCACCAACTGGCAGCAGAAAGCGTGACGTTTTTGAAACGCTTTAAACTCAGCCTCTTAATTTTACTCAATTTGCTTCAAACTTCATCACAATAATGTCAAAACACGACCGATAAGAATCTGTGAAGGGCGTTATCCATAACTTTTATCATGTTGCCATGGCAACGTGTCAAACTTTAACTTTAGTTTTTTGTGTTTTTGAGCCACTTAAAATGCTTAGAATTTCATGAAACTCAACACACACATCTGTATTAATGACAGTTAAACACTGATAAAAGCCCATAAATGGGCGTGGAGCAGGCGCTCCATAGCGCCACCTTTTGACAAAAGTTGGGGGGTTACTTTGTCCTACAGTCACCAAACTCGGTACATATATTGGACTCATCAAGCCGGACAACTTTCTAATTTACACCCATTAGCTACGACCAACAGGAAGTCAGCTATTTTTTATTTAAATATGGATTTTTGGAAAAATCAAGCTGTGGAATTTGAAATACTCCTCCTAGACCTTTCCACCGATGGCCACCAAACTCGGTCAACATGATCTCAAGATATTGGGAATGCAAAATTGCCAGGGGATTTTTGCTATCTCGAACGGTTTGGCCGTGGCAGGGCGACAAATTATGGCGAGAAATGAGAAACAGGAAATGTCTAATAATTTTGACACACTTTATCTGATTTTGACCAAACTTAAGCAGTTTGTTCGTCGTATGATACCGATCACAGAGATGTGACTATTATGAGTCAAAGTTATAGCGCCACCAACTGGCAGCAGGAAGTGTGTTGCTTGCAAAACGCTTTTAAATCAACCTCTTAATTTTACTCAATTTGCTTCAAACTTCATCAGAATAATATCAAAACACGGCCGATGAGAATCTGTGAAGGGGTCCTTGATACATCAAATGCTGTTGCCATGGCAACATGTCAAACTTTAACATTTGTTTCCTGTGTTTTTAAATATAGCTGTGAATAAATTCATATCACTCATAGCAGAATCAGACAGTTCACACCAAACTTTGTCAACATGATGCCAAGATACTGAAGATGTTAAATTGTGAACGGCTTTGGGACATCTTGAACGGTGTTGATGTGGTGATTTATGAAAGTAACAATAAAAAAGATGAAGAGTTATTTTCATATATCTTTAAATTGCATTATTCTAACTCATCAAAACTTTTTACATATAAAGAACAAGAAATTCTTAGGAAATACGTGTAGTTTCAAAATGTTATCATGCTCAGAGGCCCCAAAAACATTAAAAGTGTCACATAAATTTGTCAGATTAAAGCTCTAATACCAGGGATGAACACTAGAGGTCCTCATAAGATAAGGAATCGTTTGACCTCTAATGCTATTTAGCTCATTCTCAGTGTATAAGAATGAAAATAATCCATAGAATCAGTTGATATAGACTGTACTGTCAGTGTACTTTTACATAATTATTTTGTATAGGTGCTTTAAGAGCATTAAAATCTTTTTTTAATCTTTTAAGGAAAAATTATATGATTTATATACATATATACAATCTCACTGATAGAATAAAAAATCTTATAAGTATGACACTATACTGCTCAGTTCACTTAATTAGAATGAGAAACAAATACATCAACTAAGTTAATATGTATTTATTTTTAATATATTTGTTTATAATTATTTCACAGATGCTTATAGATCATTAAAATAATATTTAAAAATAGATGTAGATCATAAAACATGGTAACTATTTAAAATAGGGTCTCTTTTGTTAACATTGGTTAATGAACTAACACACGAACGAACAACGAACAATATATTTGTACTCGATTTTCTTCAAACTTCATCAGAATGATGTAAAAACACGGCCGATGAGAGTCTGTAAAGGTGTCCCTGATGCATCAAATGCTGTTGCCATGGCAAATAAATAAAAAAACAAAATACATTCAAATATTTGTTTCCTGTGTTTTTGAGGCAGATAGCGTGCCTAGAATTTTATTTTCCATTTTCAATTTTCAATGATTTATTATATATTTAAAGTGCAGCATCCTAACTCTTTGAAACTTTTTTCATACAAATAACTATTCATTCTGATTAAACACAGTTCATTTCATAATTATACAAAACTCCACGAATGAAAGAAAATTAAAAAACAAATCTGATCTCACTCTGCTCTGCACTCTATGTGTGTGTTTGTGTGGTAAGTGGCTGAGTGTAAGGAGGTGGGATGGGTGGTAAGAGAAAGAGTCAGACAGGAGGAGAGACAGTTAGGGTTAGTCCAAAGGGTTATTGTGAATGCATGTGCCAACTGGGCACCGTTTTCCTGATGCTATCGGGATGGCGACTGCCAGACGGTGAGGGCCCGGTCAACGCTGCTTGCAGCTTTAATTAACGCTTGTATTCTTTTGACGCTTGTATTCATCTTGTTAAAAAGAGGTAATAAAAACACCCTTGCATTTCTGCAGACGACATAATCAAAGCCTCATTGGCTGCTCTTTGAATGTGTCTTTATTTTTACACATTGACAGAACAAAGCTTTGCTGGAACCTGCCAGAGTGGCCCACACATCCAAATCTGTAATTTATGAGTTTGAAAGAAAATAAGTTTTAAAATACAAGATATTATAAAACCACATCACATGCATCAGGTGCCATTTAATCAATTGCTATGCTAATATCTTATTTATTTAAGAATTACACTGAAGGTCTTAAGAATTACAGTTAAGGTCAAAAGTTTACATCCACCTTTCAGAAACTGCAAATTGCTAATTATTTTACCAAAATAGGAGGGAAAATACAAAATGTTATTGTTTATTTAGTACTGAGCTGAAAAAGATATTTCATATAAAAGATGTTTACATATAGTCCAGAAGAGAAAATAATAGTTGAATTTATAAAAATTATCCTGTTCAAAAGTTTGCATCCCCTTGATTCTTAATACTGTGTTGTTACCTGAATGATCCACAGCTGTGTGGTTTTTTTTTTAGTTAGTTGTTCATGAGTCCCTTGTTTGTCCTGAACAGTTAAACTGCCCGCTGTTCTTCAGACAAATCCTTCAGGTCCCACAAATTCTTTGATTTTCCAGCATTTTTGTGTATTTGAACCCTTTCCAACAATTACTGTATGATTTGAGATCCATCTTTTCACAGTGAGGACAACCAAAGGACTTGTATGCAACTATTAAAGAAGGTTGAAATGCTCACTGATGCTCCAAAAGGAAAAACCATGCATTAAGAGCCGGGGGGGGGGGGGGGGGGGGGGGGACTTTTTTAATTTGAAGATCAGGGTAAATTTAACTTATTTTGTCTTCTGGGAAACAAGTGTCTTCTGTAGCCTCTGAAGGGCAGTAGTAAATGAAAAAATATGATATTTAGGCAAAATTTAAAAAATGTACACAACTCCATTCTGTTTAAAAGTTTTCACCCCTCAGCTCTTAATTCATCATTTTTCCTTCCATCAGTGAGCGTTTGGGCCTTCTGTTATAGTTGCATATGAGTCCCTCGGTTGTCCTCAGTGTGAAAAGATGGATCTCAAAATCATACAATCATTGTTGAAAAAGGTTCAAATACACAAATGCTGGAAAATCGTGAATTTGTGGGACCTGAAGAACTTTTTTCTGAAGAACAAGCAGTTTAACTGTTCAGGACAAACAAGGGACTGAGGAACTATCAATAAACTTATTATTTTCATAGCTTCAATACATTCCAAAGAGTGCATTTTACCCCAAAATGAATTTTTTAAAAAAGTCTACATTATGTGGTTGCTGCATGATTTCCCGTTCGACCAAAAAGAGCCCTTATTTATCTCGTCTAACAGACAGGAGAGACGGCAAGTCCAGGGAAGTGAAGCAGACCGCATTGAATCGCTCCCGTTTGACACTAATAAGCAGATACATTCTCCAATAAATGCTGGTGACATTTAAGAGCAGTGCCAGCTGTTTGTGGAATCTGTGTGGAGAATGAAGGGAGGAATTAACCAGCTACAGGAGGATCCTGACTCCCTTATCCACACACATACATACACAAACCCACAAAGATCCGGCCCTGAATAGCCTTCACTGGCTCAGGTTCCATAACTCCCTGTCCTGCTCTTCCATCTAACCAAGGGTAAAATATCACTTCTTCATTTTTCTGCCCTTACTTCCAGTAAAATTTGGGAAGGGAGAGCGGGAAAGCAAAAAGGTTGTCAGGAATACATTTTAATTTCTTGTTTGAAATATCCACAAACATCTACAAAGTTACAGAACCATAGGTCGATGAAAGGTTAGAAAGGAGATCTTTGCCTTAGGAGAACAAAACTTCAGAATGGTATGTAGAGAGAGACAAGAGAGAAGAATGTACATGTTCAGTGTGTGTTTGTGGTCCCTGTGCCTCTTGGATGTTCGTACTCTGGGGGTTTGTGGTTACTTCGTTCTGTGAGGGAGACAGTCTGACGGTGACCCTACACATGTGGCACTTACAGCTTGAATTATTTTAAATGTAATACAAGGTCCCTCCTAATGCCTGTCTATGTGAATTTTTTAACATTTCATCATCATTTTTCAACATCTTAAACAAGTAGCATAATTTGATGCAGCATTTGTGACCCTGGACCACAAAACCAGTCATAAGTGTCAGTTTTTTAAAATTGTGATTTATACATCATCTGAAAGCTGAATAAGTTTCCCATTGATGCATGGGTTGTTAGAATAGGACAATATTTGGCTGAGATACAATTATTTGATCATCTGGAATCTAAGGGTGCAACAAAATCTAAATATTGAGAAAACCGCCCCTTTAAAGTTGTCCAAATGAATTTTGACCCATACAATGTATTGTTAGCTATTACAAGATACAAATATACTCATGCTACTTATGACTGGTTTGTGGTCCACATCACAATTATGTCTGTAGTACAACCAGTGTGGGATAAGTTTGGAATCAAGGTACTTAGGGTTAGAGGTTTGTTCAAATTACCATCCATGTAGTGAGAGTGATAATTGCTTACACCTCAATAGTTGCTAACAAATTGTGCACAGCACCAGATACTTTGACCTTGTTCCTCCCCGGGTCACAAAAGTGCTTGTTTGTCTATCAAGTTCTTTGAAGCATGCTTTCGCATCTGGTTCTCAAATATGCATCTCATGCTGACTGTCTCTCTTTGGTTTGGCACTGGGGGGCATGCGGGTAAGACTCTTGGCGCTTGGAGACGTCTATTTCAAATAAGCAGTCAATATGTCAGAACTGGCAAATCAAGACAGCTGGAAGAGAAAGGGGAGAGGATGTGGGGGAAAGAACAGATCTTCACATCTTCAGATCTTCAGTCTTCATTATATCACAGATAACTGGCTATTCCATTCCTGTTGGAAGGTTTTGATGCTGTTATGCTGGTTTTAGCTTGTCCTAAACTGGTTTATGCTGGTCCTTAGCTGATCATGCACTGGTCCTAAGCTGGTCCTTAGCAGGAGGGCCAGCTCAGGACCAGCATAAACCATCTTAGGACCAGCCTAAACCAGCTATAACCAGCATCCCAGCATAAAACCTACCTAGCATATGCTGTTTTTTTTTTTTAACAGGGATACATGTATTCCCCTTAAACTTCTACTGACTTTTCTAAACTACTTGTCTTGTGTAAGGTCACAGGGGTGCTGGAGCCTAGTGTAGGGAAACAATCTGGACAGATGACCTACGGCAATGTTGTATTGCCAATTCACCTATGCTGTATGTCTTTAGATCATGTGGTAAACCAACACATTCTCACTCCCAACTCATCACATATTGATGCTTAGTCAGGACCCTGGCATCACTTTTTGACACACGGTGAGTCAATTTTCAACTTGCAGGGTCCTCCATTGCTTTAAATAAGAAATCTTTGACATCAGTATGCTCACGTGAAAGGAACTTTGAATTTTATCGTCATGATTAAATTACATATTGGGTAATAATTTTGCCATTATTGCATATATATTGGAGTGTGTGTGTGTTTTATGTAAACAGCCAAAACATTTTATTTACATTGCACTATTCACATATGTTTATGAGCATGTAACCCAACCTCTGCCCCTAAACCTAACCATTTGTCAAAATAAAACACAGAATGTAACAGCCAAATACAGCTACAGCCACAATTTATTTAAAAAAGTATTAATATCCCAAGTTTTCCAAGGCAAAACGATTGATTTTTGAGAGGACTAGATGCAATTGCCATCTCTATCTGCTGTAAAGCTCATCTTGTGTGCAGTCTGTGCACAAATTAAAAAAAATGCTCAGAGAAGAAGCATTTTGTGAGCTTTGGTTGTGAAATGCCATTGGCTCTTGTGTGTCTCGTGACCGATTGTGTCATGCTAAACAAGTAAGGAGTATCTTTTTGAATGTGATATGTGCAGGAGCGGGATCCTTTTCAGCTATTAAAAGCTTATGATTTACTCTGTTCTTCGCATAAAGATATCAGAGGACTTGGGATGCAACACGACTCGTTTGTAATACTTTTGTACTGCTTTTTATGGTCAGTTTTTGCAATAAATACCTTTCACTGTACTTTAATTGGCCTGTCGCATGTTTATATTGTTCAGAAGTGGGTAGGTTTAGAGTAGGGGTAGGAGTGGGGTCAGGTGCTCCAAAAAGTATAAATTTATATAATTTTTGCATATTTTTGCAAATGCATGCAAACCAATAAATGCAATGCATAATGCAAATAACTAAAAGCAATGGAAGACCCTGCATGTCCAAAAGTGACACTAAAGGGGTATCCTGAGCATCAAAAAGTGATGCCAAGGGGTCCTGACTGTGCATCAATATATGACGAGTTGGGTGTGAGAACATGTTGTGTAACCAGAGCACTCTTGGCCTCTTGGCTCAACCAAGACTTGAAACCAGGGATCTTTTTGCTGTTAAGCAACAGAGCTACTCATTGAGCCGCCATGCCACCCTGTAAAATTACTTAATGAAAATAACTGAGCAAGTTAGTTGTTTGTGAGAACCTTTTTTAAATTTAAATTGATAAATAGAACACTCTACCCTGTGGACTTCACTGACATGTGACTGCTAAGTGCCCATCAAAAGACAGTTTGTCCGGCCAAATACAAATCAAACATTCTGGTATGTGCATCCATGGAATTGCATTACATGAATGAACACCACGATAGTTCAAAACAGCGTCACTTAGACTCAACTGAGTGACTATATGTGAGTGCATGCTTAGTGCATTTGGATGATTCTGATTCTATAATCCTGATTTGATATGACTGGACCGGCTTTAGGTCTACAGAAACACTCAAATTGCAGCTCTGAGATATTATTGCAGATAGTATGCGCAGTAACTTCTAAACCCTGTACTTCACCTAATTAAAGGCAACCTTAGTCTGTGTGTAAAATGCCCCGGGGACCCTTGTTAAGGATAAAACGAGGGAAAATTCTGGGGTTGGATATCTGAATATGAGTCCCATTGACGTAGTCCGAGCAAAATTGCATGCAACTGAATAATTTCTCCATGATCCGTTTTCAAACAATTACAGACCTCAGATCCCACAGAGAATTTTAAATGTACATGTTAGATGAAATTCTGATGTCAAGAATAAGTAATCACCCCCTAAACCGCACTTTAAATGCGACTTTGGCGCGTTTTATAAACTGTGGTTTGTCTTCGATAGTTTGCAGGGCTGTGAAATGCAGTGTGAATGCAACACTTAAGGTGATTTATGCTCCACTTCTTCTTTGTCCTGGCAGCTGAGTTTCCACACAGTTAAGTGTCTCCCAGTAACCGCAAAGTAAACTGGCTTTGTTTGACTATTCTTTTGTTTTGTTTTTTTAACTACAGAGTACCCACAAACCTCTTTGTTTTGTCTTGTCTTTCTGTTTGTGTACGGGCACTGTAATGAACATTCACAGCTTGGTGAATCATTTATGAAACTTTACGCTCTAAGCTGAGAAGGCACTGCCGATAAACTCGCTCGTAACCACAGGACGTTTTCAGGGCATGTCAATGAACTTCTAATGAAAAAAACCACATTGTATTTTGTATTTCTGTAATCGTTTCCGTAATCAGGATGAGGGGTAAATGTTATTTGCGGTGTTTTGATTTTCTCCGGCCTGGAGACGGGAGGACTGAGGCTGTGGATGGATCATCATTGCTTCCCAGTGGAACTCCCAGACCCGGCCAGACGCTAATGAAAACCTTCCCTCTCCGTTTAACAGCTCATAGATAAAAAAGCAGAACTCGAGAAGGATAAAGACAGTGCCAAACTCCCTAACTTACCCTCTTAGATTTACTCTGCAACCCCATGGAACAGGGTTCTTGTCCATCACTTGAGCATTGCCGTTAAGCAATATTGCACTTTTCGAAAACTTGCGGATTGTTTTGTAAACTCATCTGGTTCACAGCAATTTTAATCTCCAATGGGGGTAGCATCTAGCATCCACATCTGTTTGAATCACTCAGGGGTGGGCCGCAGTTCTTGGCCAGTGTGGCGGCACAGACAGGTGATAATGAGGAAGCTGTTTGCTTTTACAGTAGGGCCGATGTTGGCCTCATGCAGCGGGGCACAAGGACAGCACAGGCCTCGGCGATGGGGCAACAAGGGAGTGATTAAGTTTTTAGGGAGCCGGCGGGCAGATATGGGGGTTAGAGGCTAAAGAGAGGGGATTTATTAGGGCTGTAAATTACAGTCAGACGGCTTCCTCTTTCTCCTCCGGAGCACCCTCCCCGCTTCCTTTCCTCTCACTCTCCCAAGCTTCTCCACAAAGTCCTCATAGTTCCTAAACCTCTCCCTAAGTTTTAAGGGGCTGTAGAGACAGAACCCTCCTGGCTCAAAGACGTCTTTGTGCACAAGAATCTAAAAGAAAGAAAGTGGAGAAAAGATGGATACGAGAAAGAAAGTCAATCATTTGCATTGGCAGATTATTGTGACCTTCCTGAATGTCATTAACACTTCTTTCAAACAATCAGGCTTTGTGTCAGGGGTTGACACATCTCCTAAGTGACCACTAGGGTGAACTTGTGTTAGCAGAGGAGATGATATGTACAGTTCCTCCCAGTCTACATCCAGGGAACGTCATCTTTACATTCATTAGCTGGACAATATTGCAGTAGCCTTAGTAAATAGTAAGTGTAAAATTACACAAGCTGACTTTAACTACATCCGGACATTTATTTGGCCTGGTAAATCAGAATATTCCATACTCCCTTGGCTGAATCCTGAATAAGCACACTATTTCACCTTCAACAGAAAAGCTCTGTTGCACACTGCAAACGATCCCGTTTTGACTGCTGTGAATGGTGATAATTGTGGATAGATTCAAAAGCGCTTTCTCCTGTCTCTCATAAATGTCGTTGGAAAGTCTTATTTTATTGAATTTATTTGTTTAGGTGTTTATATACTGTAAATGATCACTGATTCATAATTCTGAGAAAACACTTGCCAAATTGATTCTCTGTGCACCATTTTAGAGCTCATTTTAATGCAAAATTATTTAGTTAAATGCAGCTGCTTATATTTATGAGAATATGTCTTTGATTAAAATATGAATTATATAAGTCTCAGGTTTTTTCCAATGGAAGACTGAAGTTTATACAGGTTTGGAATGACATAAAAGCAAATGATGACAGTTTCTGAGATGGTGGTTGTCTTTGCGTATGGTGCTGTTGACGCAGGAGCCGGCGTTCTGACGTAGAACCCAGATATGCTGCACCTTGTTGTAATGGTACTGACGTGAATGCACATTGAAGACTGACTCGGAAGAGAGGAAATTGTTGATTAAAGTCATTATTTTTGTTTTCTTTGCACACAAAATGTATTTCTGTAGCTTCGTAAAATTAAACCACTGATGTCACATGGACTATTTTAACGATGTCCTTACTACTTGTCTAGGCCTTGAACATGGTAGTTATGTTACTGTCTATGCAGGCTCAGAAAACTCTCGGATTTCATCAAAAACATCTTAATATGTGATCTGAAGATGAACAAAGGTCTTACGGTTTTGGAACGACATGAGGAGTAATTAGAATTAAAACAGAATTTGAGTAAACTATCCCTTTAAATGTCTTAATTCAAACTGAACTCATGTTAGCTCCTCTAGAACCCTCAAAGAATGTCAGAGAATCTCTAAAACACAGAGGAAACTCTTCATGGTTATTTTAGGTACGTTTGGGTAAGACTGTGATGTGGGCAGAACGGTAAAAGGGAGGGTGCACACAACAAGTGTTTTGTGGCTTTTGCACATGTCGAAAATGGTTGGTTGGACGAGGTAGGAACATGGGCATGCCCATGGTTATACCACGTCAACTCACACCAGGCATTTCTCCCTCCTTCAGTTGAATGACTGGATACAAGTCTCAACTGAGGCAATCTCACTTCAGTGCAAGTTTTTATGGGCAAAGGCATACTACCAGTCAAAAGATTTTTATTTATTTTTTCTTTAAGAAGTCTCTTTTGCTCACCAAGCCTGCATTTATTTGATCCAAAATATAGTGAAAATGGTAAAATTATGAAATATTTTTACTATTTAAAATAACTGTTTTCTATTTGAGTATATTTTAAAATGTAATTTATTTCTGTGATTTTAAAGCTGAATTTTTAGCATCATTACTGCAGTCACATGATGCTTCAGAAATCATTCTAATATGCTGATTTGCTGCTTAAAAAGCATTTATTATTATTATAAGTAAAAACATGTCAGGTTTCTTTTGATGAATATAAACTTCAAACAAACAGCATTTATTTGAAATAGAAATCTTTTGTAACATTATAAATACCTAGTTCTGCCATGAAACTCTAGATGATGCAGGCTGACGGGTTGTTAAGGTAACTGATGATATACAACTTGGCACAAGCTGATTGGTTCATGTTGCATACGCAACCAATGAGCTTGCAGCTATTTAAATGGCTGGTAGCATTCACTTGGGCATTTCGCAACACGCTTTTAAAGTTCCTCTGAAACCCTTCACCTTCCCCAGCTCCACCTGTATAGATCTGCTACGGGTTATTTTAAGCTATTTGTGCAGCAGCAGCATGTCTTAAATACTCACAGCACCGTATCACCATATGCTTTGGTAGTAGCAAGTTCTGTACTTGCTTGCAGCGGCAGCAATAATCTACAACTACAGCAATAACCAACAGCAGCAGCAATTCAACAGCAGCACCGCAGCAGATCTATTCTGCCAAGACTAAATACATTAACATTGCCATATCCATTACCATGCTAAACTTTTCGAGAGTTGTCATGACAGAAATGTCTTAATCATCACTTTTGATCAATTTAAAGCATCCTTTCTAAATAAAAGTTTTAATTTCCATAATTTTGATAATAATAATAATGTTTCTTGAACTGCAAATCAGCATATTAGAATGATTCAGATCATGTGACACTGAAGACTGGAGTAATGATGCTAAAATTTAGATATGATCAAAGGAACAAATGACATTTTAAAATATATTCAAATAGAAAACAGTTATTTTAAATAGTAAAAACATTTCAAACTTTTCCTGTTTTGCTGTATACTTTGAATCAAATAAATGCAGGCTTGGTGAGCAGAAGAGACGTCTTTAAAAAACATTAAAAATCGTTTGACTGGTAGTCTATATTTAATGTAGACCCACTACTGAAAAGGCCCTTAATAAGGAAGGTCTGAAAGCATGTTCAGAGGCCGTGAATGTAGCTCTAGTATACAGCATATATACTAGAAAATTGCAACCTAAGAGACCCAGCTGTGTGGTTTGGTGTAGAAGAGTGGTGCCAGCAAACATTTCAGCTATTTTTTCTTGGCCCACCAAAAGACTCACAGTCTGAATGCCTTATTTCAAAAAGCTGTAAGTAATGAAAACCCCAAAAAATGACCAACAAAACATCTCAAATGCTATTTTCGTGCCCATATTACACCAGTTCACTGGTAGCATGTTAAGGCAACATTCATGTTCTGTTATGGTTGGCTCTTGAGTAAAATATAGCACCCTTTCGACTCTATAAAACATGGGTGGGACTCAACACTATTCACAATAAATGTGCTATTTCGGTCCCTGAGTGAGCCACAATCTGTAGCTCAGTATATTTGATGTCACATCTGGTTTCACCCACAAAAACAACTTGAAGATGCGTCATGTAGTCACATAATTAGATTTTATTTTTATCCTAAATAATTGGGATTTTCCACAATCCTTAAACACTTGTTAGTTGCATCACATCACTTTTGGCACAAAAACACATTTTTTCATCACAAAACTATTCTAACTGTCAAACAACAAACTGTGAGATATTCTTTTAACAAATGATATGCATTAATTCCAAAATGCACAACAATCTATTCGCCTCCAAGGGCATAAATACTCCCCGTAGCCTAATAACCCTGTTTCTGTACATAAATGTCATCATATAATTGTTTTACAAGCTTAGCTACATATGAAATTGGTTTCAGCAAAGTGTAAAGCCCCTTTAATATCCTACTTTCACTGTGACTTATATATCTATTGGTTTTATAGCGGTAAAACTCAGATCTACTGTACATTCCTCAGCAGGATATAGCAATAGCTCACTGCAGCCATTATGTCACCAGTAATTTTCAGCGGCCAGGACTGTATGATATGTGAACCTGGTAAGTGATGCTCTCCAGTAGTACAGCATGTTTTATCAAAGGGGCATGTGTTCCTGTGATCTCTCCCCCCGGGCATTATCAATGCTGTCCCGCTGCTTTGCAGCCCCCCTCTGTCGTGCCATTTTATCAGGGCTGCTGGGGTGGATAGGAGTCTGTGTGGGACGGCTTGGCTCCAAGTGCTAGGCCTGATCTCATGGAGCTATATCAACAGAGATAGTCCTGCAGAGGAGTGGTCTAGAAGATTTTGGAGTGTATAAGACAAAGACACCTTTCTTATGGGAAGCAAGCACTGGAATAGATTATCATTAGCATTTAGTGTTGTTTCCATTTCAAATGGTCAGAGATAAGATGAGAGTGGCATAAAAGTGCGTTTTTTATTTATTACTGACCTGAATAAGATATTTCATGTTAAGGACATTTAAAAATAAGAGAAAATAATAGTTGGATTTATAAAAAATGGCCCTGTTCAAAAGTTTACATACATTTGAATCTTAATACTGTGTTGTTACCTGAATGATCCACAGCTGCTTTTTTGTTTAGTGATAGTTGTTCATGAGTCTCTTGTTTGTCCTGAACTGCTGTTCTTCAGAAAAATGCTGTGGTTTTCAGCATTTCTGTGTATTTGAACCCTTTCCAGCAATGACTGTATGATTTTGAGGACTACTTTTGACTGTGAGGACAACTGAGGGACTCATGTGCAACTGTTACAGAAGGTTCAAATGCTCACTGATGCTTCAGAAGGAAAAATGGTGCATTAAAAGCTGGAGGGTGAAAACTTTTGAACAAAATGAAGATGTGTACATTTTTTTATTTTGCCTAACTATCATATTTGTTTTTCATTTAGTACTGCCCTTCAGAAGCTACAAAAGACACTTATATGTTTCCCAGAAGACAAAAAAAGTTTAATTTACTCTGATCTTCAAATTCAAAAAGTTTTCACCCCCGGCTCTTAATTCATTATGTTTCCTTCAGGCGCTTTAGTGAGCGTTTAAACCTTCTGTAATAGTTGCATATGAGTCCCTCAGTTGTCCTCAGTGTGAAAAGATGGATCTCAAAATCATACAGTCATTGTTGAAAAGGGTTCAAATACACAAAAATGCTGAAAAACCACAGAATTTTTGCGACTTAAAGGATTTTTCTGAAGAAACAGCAGAAGGTTTAACTGTTTAGGACAAACAAGGGACTCATGAACAACTATCACTAATTTTGTAAGATCCCTTTTATTTTGGTAAAATAATTAACATTTTGCAGTTTTTGCAGTTGTATGTAAACTTCTGACTTCAACTGTATATCTTACACTAATTATATTTTGTGTGTTTAAAACAGAGTGAATTAAAAATACATACTTAATTGGAAATGACATACTGTAAAAATCGTATTAATCTTAGTGGCTTTAGAATTCGCTCAAATATGTACAAATTTTAAAAGGGAAAGCTTAGGTCAGCCACTCTCAGCTTTTTTTTTTTCTTTTTTTTTTTTAGCTTGAGGTGGCAAAGACTGAAATCTGCTTACATACTTTGAGGTCTGATTTAATCTATATTCTTATTTTAATGGACGACACAGGCAGTGGGAGAATCAGGGGTCAGCATGAAGCTGGCCAGATGGGTGGGAAAGCAAAGCCTTATCGCTGTGGCCTCCCCAACAAGATAAGCTGCAGTATGTCCACTCACCTTCTTCCCTGTGGCAGAACCTCAGGGGGGCAGATAAGGGGGTCTTTGATGCATTAAATGGGGGGAGAAGACATAGTAGGGCAGAAATACAGAAAAAGGATAAGAAAAAGGAGACCTCTAATCTTTTAATTAAGTTTGCTGAATTGTCAGTCGGTGTCTGAGTAGATGCCATTGTAATTTTTTCACTGGACTATATACAGTCATTACTTATAAATCCATATGCATTACTATCTCATTTAAACAATTAAGTATGACAACTAACAAGTACCCACAGCACTAAGAACTCAACCCGAATTCCAGCACAGGAATGAAAGATTAGGGTCACAGACTGTGCGTAGGCAAGGAGGTGTGGGGAGTAAATTTTTTACAGCAGCGCCACACCAGAGTGTCGGAGGCAACCGGCAGCCTGTCTGTCTCCATCTCTCCGGCTTAATTAGAAACACAACTGCGATATGGGCCGCTGCCGAACAAAGACACAGTCAAAGCCCTGTTGATGATGCAAAGTACACCACAACCGCCCTGTTACAGTGCACAAATTGCTATCCCAAGGCCTGGAAGACAACCTTCACACTGTCCTAAAACCAGCTATCTATGACCTGGACCTACAAGGTACCCAGCAGAGATAGGCCTCTGTTTTTATCTGCCAATGTCATTTCTATGGCAAAGGAGAATCGGATTAAGGCTTTTTGGATAGTGTTATCCATAGCAGTGGGATAGGATGTTAGATAAACAGGAGACGAGGAGGATAAAACAACACTGGGGAGGCGGTGTGATTTAATGAGAGTCTTACAAAAGAAGCCCTTATATCCTTCACTGGGTTTTGCCGTGGTCAATCAGCCAGAGCCTTAAAGATAAAAGCCCCATGTTCCCATGACCTGAACTGTATCTAAAACGCAGGTCTCAGTTTACTGATTGTGGCTAAAAGGAATTACATAGACCAATAGCATGATTCCTTATACGCAATGGCAAAATAATGCAATATTGTGATTAAATATACCTGTCTCAGATGTTGCTTTTTAATTGCTCATGTGACTTGATGGCATTCTCAGTTATTCTTCTTTAAAGTATAAACTTTCTCAGACGTTTCTTCAAACATGTGAGAAATTAAATACACTCGGTTCCAAAAGAGTGTTTTTTGCAGTGATGCCATAGAAGAACCATTTTTGGTTCCCCAAAGAACCTTTCAGCAAAAAGTTCTTAAAAGAACCATTTTGAAAAATATTTAAAAAATCTGAAGAACCTTTTTCGACTATAAAGAACCTTTTCTGCATTTGAAAGGTTCCATGGATGTTCAAGGTTCTTCATGTAACTATCGTTGCCAATAAAGAATATTTAGTTTTAAAAATGAGACATTAGCTGACATATAGAAAGACTATGAACATTGAGTTCATACACTCTTAAAAATATGATGCCATAGAATAACCTTTTTTGTCTAAATGGTTCCATAAAGAACCTTAAACATCTGAACATTCTTCAGATTATAAAAAGGTAAGAAAAAGAGTTCTTTAAAGAACTTTTGACTGAATGGTTCTTGTGGAACCAAAAATGGCTCTTCTATGGCATCGCTGTGAAGAACCTTTTAAAGCAGCTTTATTTTTGAGAGTGTAGAGATTTTGGTTAGGTTTGGTTTGGTTTCTCAGTGGAAAAGTAGAAGCTTTTAATTGCTCTCATTTTAAATTTAACTGGTATCTTGGAGACACATTTAAGCTTTTAAAATATTTAATCTGTGACCATAGACAACAAAACCAGTCATAAGGGTAACTGTTTTAAAAAAAATTGAGATTCATACATCATCTAAAGCTGAATAAATAAGCTTTCCATTGATGCATGGTTTGTTAGGATAGGACAATATTTGGCCAAGATAGAACTATTTGAAAATCTGATGCTGCAAAAAATCTAAACATTGAGAAAATTGCCTTTAAATTTGTCCAAATTAATTTCTTAGCTTACTAAACAAAAAAATATGTTTTAATATATTTATGGTAGAAAAATGTACAAAATATCTTCATGGAGCATGATCTTTACTTAATATCCTACTGGTTTTTGGCATAAAAGAAAAATCAATAATTTTGACCCATACAATGTATTTTGCTAATACAGGTTTTGTGGTCCAGGGTCACATTTGTGGTTTCCCTTTCCTGTTGAAGATGACATCTGCATGTGAATGGTTGACATATTAAAATACACAGCAAAAGCTCGACTGAGGTGTGATTTCCAACCGAAATGTGTGTGAACTCAATTGTATTAATGCCTTAAATCCAGGACTGACAACTGTATTCTGCTGCTGTGTGAACGTGACTAGTAACTCCATTGATTGGTGGAAGGTTGTTGACTGGAGGTTGTGGTAGACAAACACTTTGTTGTTAAGTAAATCATCTCAGGAATGTAGTCAATCAACATTAAAGATCTTCCTGTTGTTAGACATGGATTATGGGTAAATGTGTTTATTGCTTTAGTAGCCTTGTTCTTGTACAGTCAGGGAAGTGTTGTAAACATTTAATGGTGTCCATAGTGCAAAGGAAGCATTTAAGCTAAATCTTTTAACAATTAGAGAGGTGCAAACAGAAGCATTAAAAACAGCATGTTAGCATGGTTTCAGTGTGTTACAAAATAGACCTGTCTGATATTGACCTAATCTTGTCCTTTTATGATCTCGGGGTCATAGACAAAACTAATTCATAGAGTTTACTTTAAACTATAAACACTTCCGAAAAACCATCTGCTTCGGCAGTGACTCGGTTTTCTTTCATCATTGTTCAACATGAGATGATTCCCAGCCTGCAAGGACTGGCAGAAGATGAGCTTTGCGTCAGTCACAGAGATAAGTTGAAGAGCCAGGACATGTGTTAAGTACTAAGCATTTGTTGTATTTCCTGTTTGGCTACATCCTGACTCAGACCAGATGATTCTACGCTGTTCCACTTTAATGTCTGATCTCCTGTCCTCACTGGTCTGCGTATTACAATCCTCGCTCTCAACCCTTGACCAACCTTTTGCCCCTGTCGCCCCTCCTCAAACCCCGTCAACCCTCACCCAACCAAACAGGAAAAATAAACTTGACCCTCCAGATAGCTAGCAGTTCCTGTGGAGAACTGACCCCCCAAATACACCGTCTCATCCCCCCCCCTTAAAGCTTGAGTCCACGTCTCTTGGTTGTTGCATTCTTCAGCCCCCTGATCAGCACCGAATGTTTACGCAGGTGGAAGGGTCAGATCTCCGCTGGGCTTCAGGGAGTGGATGCCCGGTCAATCTCTCACTTTCTCATTCATCTATCTTTCTGTCTATCTATCTCCCTCCTGGGCTGATGATTCCTGAGAGATGCTCTCCTGTGACCTCGCTCTTATCTAGTGAAAGGGTCACATCAGAGAGGCCATTTGTTTGCAGATATCAAAGCTCCGGCATGTCTCCGTCCTCATCTGTGCTGATCATTTAAATTAAAAGCATTTTAAGCTAATGTTCTCAAGGCTTCTACATTTTGCATTTATAATTGACACAAAAGAATTTGGTTTGCTTTATACACTCACCTAAAGGATTATTAGGAACACCATACTAATACGGTGTTTGACCCCCTTTCGCCTTCAGAACTGCCTTAATTCTATGTGGCATTGATTCAACAAGGTGCTGAAAGCATTCTTTAGAAATGTTGGCCCATATTGATAGGATAGCATCTTGCAGTTGATGGAGATTTGTGGGATGCACATCCAGGGCACGAAGCTCCCGTTCCACCACATCCCAAAGATGCTCTATTGGGTTGAGATCTGGTGACTATGGGGGCCATTTTAGTATAGTGAACTCATTGTCATGTTCAAGAAACCAATTTGAAATGATCTGAGCTTTGTGACACTGTGCATTATCCTGCTGGAAGTAGCCATCAGAGGATGCTCAGGTAGGCCGTGGCATTTAAACGATGCCCAATTGGAACTAAGGGGCCTAAAGTGTGCCAAGAAAACATCCCCCACACCATTACACCACCACCACCAGCCTGCACAGTGGTAACAAGGCATGATGGATCCATGTTCTCATTCTATTTACGCCCAAATTCTGACTCTACCATTTGAATGTCTCAACAGAAATCGAGACTCATTAGACCAGGCAACATTTTTCCAGTCTTCAACTGTCCAATTTTGGTGAGCTCGTGCAAATTGTAGCCTCTTTTTCCTATTTGTCGTGGAGATGAGTGGTACCCGGTGAGGTCTTCTGCTGTTGTAGCCCATCTGCCTCAAGGTTGTGCGTGTTGTGGCTTCACAAATGCTTTGCTGCATACCTCGGTTGTAACGAGTGGTTATTTCAGTCGAAGTTGCTCTTGAATCAGTCGGCCCATTCTCCTCTGACCTCTAGCATCAACAAGGCATTTTAGCCCACAGGACTGCCACATACTGGATGTTTTTTCCTTTTCACACCATTCTTTGTAAACCCTAGAAATGGTTGTGCGTGGAAATCCCAGTAACTGAGCAGATTGTGAAATACTCAGAGCGGCCTGTCTGGCACCAACAACCATGCCATGCTCAAAATTGCTTAAATCACCTTTCTTTCCAATTCTGACATTCAGTTTGGAGTTCAGGAGATTGTCTTGACCAGGACCACACCCCTAAATGCATTGAAGCAACTGCCATGTGATTGGTTGATTAGATAATTGCATTAATGAGAAATTGAACAGGTGTTCCTAATAATCCTTTAGGTGAGTGTATACTAAAAGAGCTATATACCTGATCTGACCCTTCATTATTCTAATCCAACAATGTAAAACATGTCTGGGAAAAAATATAAAATGAAAAAAGTGAGTGTAAAAATGAGTTAAATGTGACCCTGGATTACAAAACCGGTCGTAAGTAGTTACTTTTAGCAATAGCCAGCAATACATAGTGTGGGTCAAAATGATCTTTTTTTACTTTTATGCCAAAAATCATAAGGATATTAAGTAAGGATCATGTTCCATGAAGATATTTAGTCAATTTCATACTATAAATATATCAAAGCTTAATTTTTGATTAGTAATATGCATTGCTAAGAACTTTATTTGGACAACTTTAATTAAAGGTGATTTTCTCAATATTTAGATTTTTTTGCACCCTCAGATTCCAGATTTTCGATTAGTTGTATCTCAGCCAAATATTGCCCTATCCTAACAAACCCATACATCAATGGAAAGCTTATTTACTCAGCTTCAGATTATGAATAAATCTCAATGACCCTTATGACTGGTTTTATGGTCTAGGGTCACAAATATAAGTAACCTTGCCATATACGATGGGAAAATACACTGGATTGTACAAGTACATGCAATTCTGCTGTAAAATATTGTAAAAAGGACATTATATATGTATGTATATATATATACAATTTTTATAGTACACTTAAAAAATACAATGCTAATATTTACATTTTTATTTTTTTTTCTTCTTGACTTTTGACTTTCTTTATTTATTAGACCATGTTATACCACATTTTACAGTGAATTTCATGTTTTTTGTTTGTTTGTTTATTTGTTTGTTTTACAGTGAATAAAATCAGGTTGAAAGAAAGAAAGAAAGAAAAGAAAAGAAAAGAAAAGAAAAGAAAAGAAAAGAAAAGAAAAGAAAAGAAAAGAAAAGAAAATAATTTAAATAAGACTTTAATAAACCCAGCTAATTATAGATGTTATCATAACACTTTTAGGTTCATTGACAAAACAAATGTTGGCCTCATTTACCTTTTTAAAAATAATATTAAAATAATATTGTCACAGATTTTGGGCGCTTTATCTGAATGCAACAGCTTCATTAACTACTCAATCCTGGCACATTCCTCAAGCATTATAGCAGTGGGTGGAGACTGATCACGACTCAAATCTGTTTCTATTTTAATCAGTGCACCGGGTTAAAGGAAGGTTGAAAGTTCATGTGCAAAAAGGAAATTGAGGTGGGAACATATAAGATGCCTGAACCAGAAGATATGGAGAGCGAGAGAAAGATGGAGGCAAGGAGAGAGCGTGACCTGAGAGAGGTGAGAGGTTGGGGGTGATGGTACACTTGCGAAGCTCATCAATCCAGCGAATGAGAGTCCATGTGTGCATCACTGCCTGGCATGCTGAGAAATCGTGGTCTTCCCACACTCCCCCAAGAAAACCAATGCTGGACAGGATAAGTCAGCGCAATCAAAGTCTATAGACTGTGACTGAGGACAAATACAACGGCACTCCCATTCCAGATTATTAACTCATCAATCTGAACTCTCAGCACGAGGCCTGATGCATCCACAGCTGGTTAAAGAAGAAATATCACCAGTCAGTTTGTCATATGCATAGTCTGTTTCAACCTCGCACACTCAATAACGGCCCCCAAAAATGCACCACATCCCCGCTGAGAGCTCTTAATATAAGAAAACACGGTTGACGTGGAATTTCTATGAACTGTCCCATAAAACCTCTTTGAAGTTGATGCTATCAGGACTGAGAAAGATCTTCTCTGATATCATCACGAAAAATCAGTATTTAAGCGCCAAACTATCTTAGATCCATTGATGCATGTGTTGTTCCAACCACTTCCAAGCAGTTGATATATTTAGCATGAGTGTGGAGTTCAAGATACAACCACAGTTTTACAATTAGGGAGGACGAGGTATGATAATGATGAACGTTCTCCATAATAACTAACGTAATAACACCCAAACATAAATAAGAGCACTCCTTGATATGAATTACAAGAAAATACGTCCACTGAGATCCCACAGACAACATAATGACACTGAGCGTGTGTTTTGTATTGGAAGCACGAGGTATGTGTGTGTGTGTGTGTGTGTTTAGCGCAACTTTTTCCCGAGCCCGCAGTTCCGGCAGAAGGAACGAGAAAGAAAAACAGCCCTGTGTCTTGTTGCCGGACTGGAGCAGTGCACAGAACACATGGTCCCAATTTCACGGCTGTGGATGGAGAAGTGCGGGCGGATGCGGGGGCAGGAACAAGCATGCAATCTGCAGGCATTAATACCTCGGTAATAGTCACATTCGCTTAAAACCAGGAAACATTTTTTTCTCCCTTCAACACGCATACATTCACTCTCTCTCTCTCGCTGAGAGTGGCCGGGGTGCAGCAGATTGCGCTAAACAAATAGAATGCTGAGAGACGGGCCCATGTCCTGTTTCCTGTGCGTACCTCCAGTCTTAATGAGTGCCGATACAGTAAACCGGACATGTGCTTAGGACTCGCACGCGTCTGGCCCGGCAGGCCAGAACAGGAAACGGCGGAGGGGCTCGTCAGCCTCCCTGTTTTCCCAACTGCAAAGGCTGTTCTGGGGAAGTTGACGGACAACTTGAATTTCCAAACTGTGGTCTCCAAGACCAGTGTGTAATTACCGGACAGGAAGCTTCTTTTACCCGTTTTCCTTTTTTTTTCTTGTGTGAGTGTTCTGGTGTAACCGCAGTGCCCAGCCTTGCCTGCGTTGTGTGCGTAAAACTGGATTTAAAGGAGGTCAAATGACAGGATATGATAAGGGCTTTAGTGCCTGTGAGGGTTTTAATAAAATCCAAGCCAGATCTTTGAACTGTGTCTCAGGCTACGTCTACATTAATCCGGATACATTTGAAAACTGAGTTTTCGTTTTAAAACGCTCTCCGTCCACACTAGCGTTTCCAAGCGTTTTCCAAAAGATTCTCGTCCACACTGAAACGTAGGAAAATGTCAAATTCGCCTTACTGCGCATGCGAAAAGCCTTCAAAATTATACAGAGGTAATAAGTTTTCACGCAATTCTTCTGCCGGGATCATTTACGGAAACATCTCATCGTTCGCTGACGCGTCTATGTCGCGCTCACTCATATTTTATCTGAAAAGCAGTTGTCGTCATGTTTTGCAGGACAGCAACTGTGAGTAAATTTTTTGCCATCATTTTAGGACTGTAATCTGAAGAGTGTACAAGGTAAATCTCTTTAGCAGCAGTGTGACAGTGAATAGCACAGGCACAATTACTGCTGTAAACATAGATATCTATTGGTACAATATGCGTCACATGACTAAATATGCGTCATCATTTTCAAAAGCCTCCGTTTTCACAGTCCACACAACAAGGCGAAAACGGCGTTTTCAAATTTATCAACTTTGGAGAGCGTTTTCAAAAAGCTCAGTTTTCCTTGACAAAAACACCGTCTCAGTGTGGACGGAAGGCCAAAACGGAGAGAAAAAGATGCGTTTTCAAACAAAACGTATTAGTGTGGACATGGCCTCAATTAGCATCTATCAATGATTCTCAAATGGCCCCCGGGTCCCTCTATGGCTTCCGTGTAGTATTATAAAAAGCATATGGGTACGTCATGACTTCTGGGTAGAAAACACTTCAGTTGTACATGTATAAACAATACAGGTTGTTCTGGAATGGGGCCTGGGATGAAGGCCTTTTCCACACAGAGATAACCTACAAAACATATATACATTTGCTAACATGTGTGCTTAGAATAGGAATTATTCATTCAAATTCTGTCATTATTTACTCACAGTTTTTTTTTTTTTTTTTCATTTTTACATTCATTTTGCATGTCTGGAACAAATATGTGATCTAATTTCTGGAATGTGGTGTATAATTGTAGTTTGTTAGGATAGGACAATATTAGGCCGAGATACAACTGTTTGAAAATCTGGAATCTGAGGGTGCAAAAAAAAAATCAAAATACTGAGAAAATCACCTTTAAAGTTGTCCAAATGAAGATCTTAGCAATGCACATTCCTAAACAAAAATTAAGTTTTGATATATTTACGGAAGAAATTTACAAAATATCTTCATGGAACATGATTTTACTTAATATCCTAATGATTTTTGGCATAAAAGATAATGTTTTAAAAATTTTGACCCATACTATGTATTTTTAGCTACTTAAGACTGTTTTTCTGTTCTAGGGTCACATATGACAGTTTAAATTCTCTCTCTAACTATTTGATTAAACAAAAAAAACATAAATAAATAAATATTTTGTCAAAAAAGACGAGCTCTGTTTCCATATGCCTGTTTCCGCACTATTACAGTCAAACTTGTGCCACAGACATTAAATTTTATTTGAGAGCGAATAAGGAGTTACATTTTGGTTTGTTCCTTATATAAAGCTGTCATATGACATCAGACAACTTGGAACTTTAGCACGTCATATGAACTACAGTTCTTTTTTTATTTCTTTATGGAGCTTGACAGACTGTGGTTGCTATAAAATGTCATTGAATGGAGAAAAGCAGTGTGAAGATTCATCAAATCTCCTTTTGTGTTTCACAAAAAAAAAAAAAAAGAAAAAAAAAAAGCCCAACATGTTTGGAACTACATCAAGCTGAATACAGTTGAGGTCAAAAGTTTACATCCCCTTTCAGAATCTGCAAAATGTTCATTCTTTTACCAGAATAAGAGGAATCATACAAAATGCATGTTATTATTTATTTTGTAATGACATGAATAAGACACTTCACATAAAAAATGTTTACATATAGTCCATAAGAGAAAATAATAGTTAAATTTATTTTTTTTTAAAATTACCCCGTTCAAAAGTTTGCATCCCCTTGATTCTTAATACTGTTGTTACCTGAATGATCCACAGCTGTTTATTTTGTTTTTGTTTAGTGATAGTTGTTCATGAGTCCCTTGTTTGTCCTGAACAGTATACTGCCCACTATTCTTTAGAAAAATCGTTCATGTCCCACAAATTCTTTGGTTTTACAGCATTTTTGTGTATTTGAACCCTTTCCAACAATGACTGTATGATTTTAAGATCCATCTTTTAACACTGAGGGACTTGTATGCAACTATTACAAAAAGTTCAAATGCTCACTGATGCTCCAGATGGAAAAATCTTGCATTAAGAGAAGTTCAGGGTAAATTTAACTTTTTTTTCTTCTGGGAAACATGTAAGTATCTTCTGTAGATTTCCATTCCATTTCCATTTCCATTCTGTTCAAAAGTTTTCACCCAGCTCTTTATGCATCTTTTTTCCTTCGGGAGCATCAATGAGCGTTTTAACCTTATGTAATAGTTGCATATGTCCCTCAGTTGTCCTCAGTGTGAAAAGATGGATCTCAAAATCATACAGTCATTGTTGGAAAGGGTTGGATACTACACTGAAATTTGAGTTTAGCAAGCCCTCACTGCTCATTTTACTATGTGCATTCTGGATTTCTGACTGGACTTTTTATTGTTACATACAGCCAACAGTTGTACAGCCAGAGCTGTAAAGCAAGGTGCTGCTAGTTTAGCATAGCATAAGAGAGGAGCCTCGGGTTTCAAAGAGGTTAGATAAGCTTGCCGAATGAGGTACACGAGAGGTTTTGTTTGATCCTCAAACATCGCCACAAATATCAAAGCTACTGCCCACCCCTGCAATTTGGAGCCAGAAGGCAAGACCACATACAGTTTCATCTACAGCCATGAGATCCTGTTATTATTCTAAGGTCAAGGCTTTGTGCATCTCTGTGTCATGGAAGTTATTGATTACAGGGGCCAAGGTCAAGATACAAATGTGAATAAGTCCATAGTGTGCCCGTATAAAGGTTATATTGTTATATATAATAAACAACATGTGGCTTGTGGAATTTAGGGAGAGTGCACATAACAATCTATGACACAATGTTTTCTTATAAGCGCTAATGGCTTTAACATGAACTGAAAAAGCATGGAGGCATGGTTCATCTGCTTATTTTGTTTTCCTCAGGTGCAGAACGCTCAGATCACGTGATTTGGACCCCTGTTTGGCAGGGTGATGGGTGAGGGCCAGCTTTCACATACGGAGCCCAGTGAGGAGACCCAGCATGGGGGTAATTAAAACAAACTGCCAATGCTTTCTTAGCCTGAGCCAAACAAACGGCATTGACTCTGGTGCTCCCGGGCACGTTGTCGGCGGCGAGCGCTACAACGAGAGGTGACAGTTGGGCCAGTGATTGTGAGGACATGGCAGACTGTCGGATCCACATGAGACAGCACACAGTATGTTTGCTTAAATGCTCAGACAGAAGCTGTGTTTTCACCTTAAGATGTGTTTGCTCAGGCCTTTGGTTCAACATTAATCTTTTTTCTCACACTCTGCAAGAAATCCCTGGCTTTTCCTTCGGTGTTGAAGGGGGTAGGTTGAAGTCTTCCCATCTTCCTGAACCTGTTCACCACCTAGGCTCAGCTGGCCGGGTGGCAAAGCAACAACATGGCTGGAATTTTGCCAATTGTCTGGGCCAGCTTTGTCTAGAATACAATACATGATTTTTTAAAATCTGAATAGAAACTATTCTGCAGCATAGCGGTCTAATAATCTATGACAAATTAAAGAAAACACTGGTGATAACTGGTAGATATAGAAATATTTAATTTCGACAATGCTAGTTTTAAAAGTAAAAGTGAAAAGCATATGTTGTTCAAAAACATATATTTACACCAACCAGCTGACCACTAACTGCAACTTTCAGTTGGCATTTATTTTTTAGCTTAGTTGGCACAGAATAGATCACACTGGGTAGTGAGATCTCATAGGCGGAGATGAATGTATCACAGTCGTATGAATGTATCACAGTAGACAGAATTTAACAATCAAATAATGGACATACCTTAGTATGAAGCAAAAAAAAAAAAAATCAGTGCCCCTTTTTTGTGAAAATCTGCAGATTGGTTCTGACTTTGTGAGCTAGTGTAGACTCCTTCAAATTATGACAAAACCTTTTGAAAAAGTCATGTAGTGTCAAGAATCTAAGAAGCTGTTTTCAAATCAGTGTCTCTTTGCTTATAACTCATATTGCTCATTACCTAACAACTGATTCAAAATTAATTGAAAGAAAAGTCCACTACCCTTCTAGAATGTTAATTCTCTTTACATTAATTTCAGACAAATCTAAATGAATTGGTTAAACAAAAATATTTTAGTTTTATGTTTAAAATTCACCTGGAATATTTTTTCTCTTTATTTAAGTGAATCAGTTCATTCAGACAGTTCAAAAATAATTATATCAAAAAATATTTGATTCCCAATATCCACTACTCTCAAAAAATGTTTTTTTTTTTTTTTTTTTTTACTGATTTACTGGATCAGATTATTAAATCTGTGTCCCCATTCATAGTATTTTACACAGTTATTAAAATAATAAATTAAATGTTTTAAGGTGTTATATTTATTTATTTATTGTAAGGTGTTATATTTATTTATTTATTGTAAATTTAAAAACATTTTACATTTAAAGTGGTTTGTATTTTGTGCGATTATACATTTATATTTAAATTTTGTAATTTATAAATGTAATGCTGTCACCATAACAGACATCTACGAAAGCATTTTAGTGCCACGTTGAACATTTAAAAAGCTAAAATTATGAGATTAAATTTGTAATTTTTCGAGAATAAAGTTGAAATATTTTGAAAATTAAGTTGAAATTACGAGAATAAAATGCACATTTTATTTCGAGAAAACTATTTCGAGAATAAAGTCGAAAATTTTCGAGAATAAAGTTGAAATGTTTTAAGAATAAAGTCTAAATTGCAAGAATATAGTCAAAATTTTAAGAATAAAGTCAAAATTTTGAGAATAAAGTCAAACATTTTCGAGATTAAGTCGAAATGTTTTAAAATAAAGTTGGAAATTTTTGAGAATAAAGTTTAAAAATTTTGAGAATAAAGTCAAAATTTTGAGAGTAAAGTTGAAATGTTTCAAGAATAAAGTCAAAATTGTGAGAATAAAGTTGAAAATTTTCAAGAATAAAGATAAAATGTTTTGAAAATAAAGTCTAAATTGCGAGAATATAGTCTAAATTTTAAGAATAAAGTACATTTTGAGAATAAAGTCAAAATTTTTCGAGATTAGGTCGAAATGTTTTAAAATAAAGTTGAAAATTTTCGAGTATAAAGTTGAAATGTTTTGAGAATAAAGTCAAAATTTTGAGAGTAAAGTTGAAATGTTTCAAAAATAAAGTCGAAATTATGAGAATTAAATCATAGCAATTAAAATTATAATATTTTGAGAGTATAGCTTGCGCATTCAAATGGCCCAGATTAGGAGCAATGGGAGAAGTTGCCAGGCCACCGGAATTGATTTGAATATATGTGGGATTATTAGCAGAAATCATACCATGTGTTATACTCACAGGGACAGTATGTTTGTGAATAATATTTCACATCTTCGATTGCATTTTTTTAGGCCTATTTGTAGTGCGCTAGCCATTCAATAACAGCAATAATAGCTTTTGGTACTTTTAATGTACAACAAAGTCTCTCAAAATCTGTCAGTTTTATAGCGAAATACAAACAGCGTTTCTTGCAATAATGTGTTTTTCACTCTCTTTAATGCGGGAGGACAGATCGTTGCATATGAATCAATCGTCTCTTCGATTACAATAAAACATTAATTTTATTCAATTATACTGTTTTCTTTGTGAAAATTCCACCACCTTCTCCGCAAAAACGTCTGTTGCATCCAATCTTTCATTCCTCACATGTATTGAATTAAAAACAACAATAAAATGTTCTAAAGGATAAAGTGGACTCCATCTCCTTAACAAAAGTTATATTGTTGTCTTTTCTGAGTCCTAAGTGACTATTCACAAATTGCTTTATTCATGGTATAATACAGTAGGATTGGAAATAATATTTTACGCCTTTTATTTATTATTTGTAGTGCACCAGCCACTCAGTAATCACAATAATTTTGTGCTTTTTTTGCTTTTAACATAACACCGCTTAGCTTTCAAATTCTCTAAATTTTATCACAGAATACAAATTAATTAATTATAAATGTGCTTTTCCTTCTTATTTTTCAGTTTATAGCATGATATAAACGTGAAGGAACATCAGAAGGAATGAAAAAACAAACAGTATAGCCTAATTTAAATGAAACGAATGTCTCATTGTAATCGGAAAGATGCCTGATTCATATGCTGCTTAAACTGAGACAAATACAGCGATCTGTTACGCTGCGTGAAAAACATTATTGTAATAGACATAGTATTGTTTGTATTCCGCTAACTAACAGATTTTGAAAGCTGAGACTTTGGAATATCTCCCGGTGCTCACAATCTCATTATTGGCACAAATTGTCACAATTTTTACTTTATTCTCAAAATATTTTGACTTTATTCTCATAATTTTGACATTATTTTTAAAATATTTCAACTTTATTCTCGAATTTTGGCTTTATTCTTGTAATTTCAACTTTATTCTTAAAATATTTAGAATTTACTATTGAAATATTACAACTTTAATTTCGTAATCTTCACTAAAACACCGTCGTAGACATCCCTGATGTAACTGAGAGATTTTGTGCCAAATAAATAAATACCATATCTAAAAAATATTGCACCTTCTAGACTAGAAAAACGAATACAGCTTCATCGCCTTCGGAGACCCTCCTCAGCCTGAAGCGAGACGCGAACAGATAGCGGGAGGCTAACGGTCTCAATCCATCCACACTGTCCCTCATTGTTCAGGCTCTGAGAGGCCATTAGGCTCCATAGAGGGCCGTCAGAGAGGCTCTTTCTCTGTGGATGGAGGGGTGCATTGGTGGAGGACAGCTCTGAGAAGGGCAGCAGTGTCCTGGGCAGCAGGCCTTGGCTTTGATGGGGCCAAGCCAGGCTTTGGCTGCATTCCTCGCATGTCTCCCTGGTTTCCCTCCACCACATTACTACCTCCAGTCTAAACAAACAAGCTGCTCTCGAAGGCCCAAACCCTACTCTAAAATATAGGCCTTCCATTTTTAAAAGCAGGAACACATATTCTTTGTTTTCATGCCCACAACCAAAGTTGTTCCACATGTCCCTGTTTCTAAGCTCTTGTCACTTGCCACATTTTGTATGGAGATGTTCTCCTCAGATGATGCTGGTGCAGAGAAAGACTCTCTGTGTGACCACAAAAGTCAAGGCCACAGAATTAAAATGTTTACTAGAGTTTTTTCTTCACATTTCCTCCCACTTGGGTTATTATGCCAAGATGGTGTGGCAATTTTCATTTAAAACTGAAATGGTTTTACAGGCCATCTGGAAAAAATGAATGTATTCACAACTTTAAAAAACAAAACAAGCTAATTTCTTATTCTGTGAGTGCTAAAACAGAAACATTCAGTTTTACCATCCTCCAAACAAAGACAACCGCAATGACTTGAAACAAAATAGGTAACACGAGAAGCAAGATGTCTTACAATTAATGTTTAAAAGTCTTCATGAAATTAAAGAAGAATAGACAAAGGCAAAAAACAACTTTCGCACAATTAAAGTGAATGAATAATTGCTTGTCACTTTTATATTACGTAAAGTATAAGGCATACTCCTTCATATATCACGAAACTAAACCCTGAGGCAGTTTTGTACAAAGGGGCAATGAGTCTGGTTAAATACCCTCTGATTGCTTACTGCAGACCCTGAAAGGGAAGACAAGAAGGGGGGAAGCCAATGAACCATCCCTGCTTTTAGTGGAGACAATGACCTGAAACAAACCTTATGAGTGACATGATGAATAGTGTCATCATGACCAATAGTGTCAGTCTCCAAGGCAAAGGTTGTGAGAATGGTGAGACTGACATTGCCCTTTTGTGCAGACCTAGAACATGGTCTTCCCACCATAATCTAAACCTTGACCATCAGAAGGCAAGCTGCGAAACTTGTTTTCAGATCAGCAACACAAGGAAACCTGTAATCTGAGAAAACTAATATGGTCTTTACTATTACATTACAGTTAACTGAAGTAGACTTAATTAAAAGAATGTTTTCATATAATGACTTGAAATGTAATAGACCAAAAACAACAACCTAAGCATTAAAGGGGTCATCGGATGCAAAACTCACTTTTACTGTGTGTTGGCAGTTTGTGTACACAACCACCCTACAATGATAAAAATCCACCTAGTGGTATTTTTTAATCTTTAAAAGTAATATCCCCCTCTTAAAAATCAGGTCATTATCAGCTTCTTGGCGGTGTGACGACACACAGACAGAGGCCGCACCCACGATAGTTGATTGACATGAGCGCCTTACCTTAGACCCGCCCTCACCAAGCTGAAACAGTCCGACTCCGATCGCCATTGTGTGACTCAGGTGCAGGGGAAGACAATAATGTCTCAGATTGAGCGATTGAGGTGATCTGTTGTTGGATGTAATAATTAACATAGCAGTCATCATTTACTCCCAACATCTGAGCCACTGAAGATGCAGAGGATTAACGTTACTTTCGTTTTTGAAAGGAAAGCGCCGATCCCAATCTACATATGCGTCTATATCCGTGCAAATCATTCGTGATGCAGCTTCACACACAGCAGAAGTGAGTATAAGGGTTTTTTTATGCATCTTTGCAAATGGCCTTTCTTAATAATGTGCTTGTTGGCAAGTTTCGCCGCTAAACGCGGCTAAAGTAAACATTGCGGCTCATCATTCCACGGCAGAGAGAGGCGAGCAGAGCTCATTTTCATTTAAAGCAACATGCAGTAGAATGAGTTGATTTTTTGCAGAGCTGATTTTGACAAGGGTGTTTTTTACACTACTATTGAGTATATTATAAACTTTTCAGTAAGACCCTAAAGAATCATATGAACTTGTGGAAAATGGGCATCCGATGACCCCTTTAATACAAAGTTCTGTCATGAAACTCTAGATGGTGCAAGACAAAAGTTTCTAAGTGAATCTGATATAATCACATCATTATTCACATGGCATAGCTTATTAGTTTCTTTTGCATCAGCAGCCAATGAGCTTGCTACTCAATATTCAAATAGCATTGCTTGCTGTAGCAGTTGCAGCACGTTCCAGAAACCCTCCACCTTCCCCAGCTCCCCAGGGGTTATTTCATTCTATATGTGCAGCAGCAGTATTTCTTACATGCTCACAGCTGTATACAGTGGTGGCCAAAATGATTAAAACACTAGTATTTTCACCAGCTAACAAATGGTTTTAAGTCAGTTATTCCTATCTTTTACTGTGTGAGTAGGGAATATCAGTTTACATTTCCAAACATCATTTTGCCATTAATTGTAATAATCTAGTGTTTGCACAAGGAGTCTGACAACAGCCAGTGGCTCCACATAGAGATCTGATCTCATCATCATCCATCTGTCTGGAATGACATGAAGAAACCAATTAACCAATTTTCTTTAGCAATTAACTTCTATTAACTAAATTAAATCAAAAATCACCATCCTTTGCTTTTAAAGCAGCTTTTGCCTTAGGTGCACTTGCGCATTGTTTTTCAAGTAGGTCTCTTGAAGCATCTTGGAAGCTTGCTTTCAATTTGTTCTGTTTCTTCATGTCATTCCAGACAGGCTGGATGATGATGAGACCAGATCTCTGTGTGAAGCACTGGCTGTTGTCAAACTCCTTCAAACAAAAATCTCACTGGATTATTACAGTTAAAGGCAAAATGAATGTTTGGAAATATAAACAGATATTTCCTACTGACACACTACAGCAAAAGATAGAAAAAACAGAGTTAAAAAACAGTTTTAGCTGGTGAAAATACTAGTGTTCTAATACTTTGGGCCACCAATGCATCTGTGGATGTATTGGCAGTAGCAAATCTCGTAGCAGATGTATTCCACCCAGACCAAACACATTAACATTGCCATGTATATTAATATGCTACATTTTTAGAGAGTTGACAGAACTGACATTGTAAAAATAAATAAATAAATGTCAGTATACACTAGATTCATCGACAGGAACACTAACAATCAACACCTTCTCCAGAGGTGAATTCAAAAAATTGTGTATTTATAAATTTAAAGAAACATTAAAAGCCAATAAGCTGATTTCTCTTGAAGCACTGCAGTGCTGAAAGATGTTGTATTTGTTTAAGCGTCCTGAGCAGCCCATCCAGCGGTGTGACTTTAGGGCAGGACTATTTGTTTGTCTGACCAAATGGCATATAGGAAGAGTGTTTAAGAAACCTGTTTGAAAATAGTTTGGTTTACATTTTTTGTTGTTTCATTTGGTGATGCTGAAATTACACTTTACTCTAAAATAAAGTAAACAACAAAACTGTCACTGCATAATTTATGTTTATATTTTACATGAAACATAATTGATGACGGACCCTTTTCATTTTCATCTTACTTTTTCATTCAGTATGAGTTATTATGCATCTGTCATTTTATCTCCGTCTTACTCAAGCCACACAAAGTGCATATTTGCATGTAAAAGGCTGCGTTTTAAGTTAAACAAATAAAGGCATTTACATAAAGCTAGGGTAATAAAATCTTGCTTTGTTTTTGCAGGTCTTCCGAGGCCTCTTTTCCTTTTGTTTCTGTCCAACATTCTTACCGCCTCCTGTCGGCCAGCTTCCGCTCCTATAGCCTTAAGGAACATCTATATTGTCTTTCCGTCTCAATCACGCACACACAGTCTCTTTGTCTCTCTGTCCATCAGGTTCAATTCTGAAGCAAGTGGTACTGACATCTCTGTCTCTCTCAGAAACACACACACACACAAGCACACTGGTCCTGTCACACTCTAGTGATTTCAAGGAACTGGCTGCAATAAAACTGTCTCAGAGATCACATATTAATCACTTATGCTATTTGGGTTTTATGACTACATCAGTCCAGTAGCAGAAATTAATTGCATTAATTAATAATGCAATAGGATGTAAATGTTGCCCAGTTATCTAACTTTATAACCTTGTCGTCAAAAATAATCATTCACATGTTTATCAATGTTTTGGAGAACAATAAGTACAAAAATAATATGATAAGATATATTAAATGAGATATATGTTGAACATACAGTCGAGTTACAAAAGTCTGAGACAAAAAAAGAGAAAGAATTAGTAATATAAGCATATAACCACATATTTGAAATGTTATAAAATATTTCATATACACTGCTGTTCAAAAGTTTGGGATCAGTAAGATTTTTTATGTATTTTAAGGTCTAAGTCTATTTTTCTTATAAAGGCTGTGTTTATTTGATTAAAAATACAGAAAAAGCAGTAATACTGTGAAATATTATTGTGATTTAAAATAGTGGTTTTCTATTTGAATATTCTTTAAAATAGAATTTATTCTTGTGATGCAAAGCTGAATTTTCAGCATCATTACTCAAGTATTCAGTGTCACACGACCCTTCAGAAATCATTCAAATATGCTGATTTATTATCAGTGTTGAAACAGTATTAGACTTATAGTAAGTTATAGTAGAAAGTGATAGTAAGGACTAAAAGATTTCTATTTTGAATAAATGCTGTTCTTTTTAACTTTTTATTCATCAAAGAATCCTGACAAAAAGTATCACAGGTTCCAAAAAAATATTAAGCAGCACAACAGCTTTAACACTGATAATAAATCAGCATATTAGAATGATTTCTGAAGGATCATGTGACACTGAAGACTGAAGTAATGGCTAATGAAAATTCAGCTTTGCATCACAGAAATAAAATATATTAAAATAGAAAACCACTTCTTTAAATTGCAATTATATGTCACAATATTACAGTTTTTTAATGTATTTTTAATCAAATAAATGCAGCCTTGATGAGCAGAAAAGACCTCTTTAAAAAACATATATATATATATATATATATATATATTCTTTATTCATTAGGATTTGATGTCAGACAGTCAGATGCTCTTGAAGTACAATATGATGACTATTGACTATGTTCTCAAATCATTCTGGATGACTGTGGGGTTTTACACAAACGTTGTGGAGTACATACAGCTTTAGTGCTGCTGTCATAAAAGCAAAGGACGACTTACCAAACAAAATGAAATATAAAAGTATAAACTACCCCGAAAGATGTTTGGATTAAACGGTGGGAAGGAAGAGACTCTCGTCAGCATCAGATCGTGACCTGCCCCTGTCCACCCACATCAGCGAGGAGCCCTAAACCCTCTACTGTCTCATCAACAGCTATATGACAGGCCTCATCCCACAGAACCACGATTCAGATTGACATCTCAATGAGGGGGCCGGTGCCAGTCTTTTACAAGCGCCATTTCACGGCTGTGCTCTTTGTCCTCTCCCCCCCAGTCCACCCCACCGGGTAGAGACCAGCCCTTTCTTTTTTTCGGAGCAGAGAGAGCTGCGACGGGCAGATACGGGGAGGGCCTCTCGTCATGCCCCACTGCCCCTCAATCGGTGTCTGAGTCATTGCCCACAAAAACTGGCTTGCTCCATATACCTCGCTTTTGCATATGAATGAGCAGGCCATTGTTCAGCCTTAAATGCACATTAAACCTGTCTGGAAACAACCAAGAGGAGGCACACACTTTTCCCCCCACCTTAATAAACTAATTAATTGGACATATGAGATTTAGGAGAGGAAGAACATCTTGGCGCTGTTTATTCCAGTCCTTCCTTAACCATCGGCAAGTGTCCCACATAAAGGAGAGGATGTTTATAGTTCTGCCAAGAGTGGCGCAGTGTCTTTGTACAGAGGCCAAACTGAGACCTCTGGCTTTTGTCTTCAAAAGAGGGGTTGAACAGACTCATCCCGCAGGGCCGACCGTTGCCGAGACACCTTCGTCGTATCCTGCCCCGCAGGTCTGCCCTTTGCTCTGGCCTGGAGAGCAGACATTGGAGATGGGCCGAGCTTAGGCAAACCAGGTCAGCTGAGATCTGAGAGAGAGCAAAGTGCACGTCCAAATAAGAGTGATTAGAGATATCAATAGGCATTTCCATTGACTCACACCATTGACTTGCTCTGGTCAGCTTTCTTGTCAGCCTTGTCCGGCCGTGTTGAGTATTGTCGGTTCACTTGGTCGATACAGAATCTCAGAAAATATATTATGATTGATGCAAATGTGTAAAGTTGAATCCAAAGTGGTAGTTGTCATTTACCCACTCTCATGTCATTCAAAACTCACATGGCTTTCTTTTTTCAGAACAAAAAAGAGTATTTAAATTGTTTTGTCCATGCAGTGAAAGTCAAAGGATGTAAATATTGTCTAGTTATCTAACTTTCTAAAGGTCTGGTTGAGTATTGTCGGTTCACTTTGTCGACACAGAAACTCAGAAAATATCTTATGATTGATGCAAATGTGTAAAGTAGATCCAAAGTGGTAGTTGTCTCATGTCCCTCATGTCATTCGAAACTCACATGGTTTTCTTTTTTCAGAACAAAAAAGAATATTTCAATTGTTTTGTCCAGTGAAAGTCAATGGGGTCCAATCTTGGGGTCCAATCTTTCAAGTTCCAATCAAATCTGAACATTGATCAACATCATATGGTATGCTTGTTCCAAACCTAACATCAACACTCTTTAATTCTCGTACTACATGATGTTTGAGGTTCTTGTTGCAATTTTTGATATCAATCTGTTGATCATAAAAAGTAAATACATCAGTATATCAGTTCAAAAGACACTCAATACAGCAGGTAGTTCACTCTACTTTTATGTACTTTTTGGAGCTTGAAAGTTTTAGGTCACACTAAGTAATAATATGGACAAAAACCTTTTAAAAAATATCTTCTGCAATCTTGTGTTCTGCAAAAGAAAGAAAGTCATTTGAATTCAGAAGGACATGAGGGTGAGAAAATGATGACAGAGTTTTCACTATCCCTTTAAATTAGGGGTTCTTAATTATAAGCCTGTCTTTGACGCGCATAAAAACCCGAAGATGGATAGTTAAACATGGAAAGAGAATGCCTCAGATACCCTTCATCTGCATACAAAGCTAAAAGAGGACCAAGTCTGAGAACATCTAATCTCTGGTTTTCCTGGACTTTTTCTCAGAGCTAGCGGTTTTGCTAAACTACAGGGAATAAGACACGAATGTCTAAATAACAGTCCAAACTGGACACAAAGAATAAAGATGGTTTTTATAAGTGGCTTTGCCTCTCAAAATCCAACAAATAGTCATTAGCCCTGCATTTCTCACCACCAACAGTGTGCAACTCTACTAAAATCTGCTAAATACGCTCTATGAAGATTTGAATCGCCAAAGCCGCGAGTCTCCAGCTAATTTTTGTGGCGTGCCCCATGTTGGGCTTTGTGTCCTGGCTCTAGCTGCTTGGCTCCATCCCACATGCAGAGGTCCTTCAGGGCCAGCGTCCCAGAGGGGGACTCCATCCCCAGCCTCGAACAGCCGTCAGTGCCCCAGTGGGGTTTGTTTGTACTCGACCCGAGCAGGAGCTCCGCCGTTGTCCTCACACAATGTCTGGGCCTGCCGATTCGGGGCTCCGGCCAAAATACCCTTAGCGCTGTATGGTAAGTACGTAAGGAGCCCCGGGGCCTCTTAGCGGAGCTCCTGGCGGCCCAGCTGCACATGAGGTTCCTCATCTTTCGTGCTTATTCTTTTAATTAGACACTCTGAGAATTAGCTCTCAGAGGGACACCTCCACCTTCTCAAAAAGCCCCAGCCCCCCCCCCCCCCCATGCTATGAGAGGTGGCGGTCCGCATGTGAGCCCCAAGCTCATATACATAATCTCACCACATACCTCCACCCCCCACCCATCCTCATCTCAATAGCGCTCCCCTCCTTCACCCCACAGATACTCAAAAGAAGCCCACACCTCCCATTTCCAGGAGCCTGTGGGCGCAGTGAGAAAATGAAGACCTCTGCGCCCCTCCAAATCCCCAGGAATTTCTCATTAAGAGCAGGTCCTGGGCTCCTGAGGACCCCCGGGTTCCCCCCGCACCTCCCGTTCCCTGAAGAAGTCGACCCTCTCGCCCGACTAGAATGGACTACTCCAGTTCACTTTGTGTCGGGCGGCTGTTTCCCTGTGCGTGTTATTCATCTTGCTCCCATTCTCCGGGCACAAGAGGCTTTCCCCGCCAATGGTGCTTTGAAAGTCCTCAAGACTTCCTCTTCTTTTCACCACATTTTTTATGTGTGTGCATGTGCGCAAGTCAGTGTCCATAATGAAAGACCCGGGCTCTGGATAGCACAGAATAGCGGTAATTGAAATGACATTTTTTTTAATGGTCTCCCATGACAGGAAGCGGGAGTTGGTTCATCAAGGCGGTTGTGTGGTTTTATGCCTTGTTTGGCATTCAGCTACAGGCCCGTTTTATCGATGGACGAGTGCTTGGGTGATGAGAACAGAAGTGTACTCTAGTGGGAGCGGGACGCAGTCAAGAACAGTTATGTTTTTATTTCTCTGTGGCTTACAGTCTTATCAACTCTATGCTAAGTGTTGAATCAGTATGTTTAAATGGTATAAACATGGTTCCACTTGAACCAATAAAAGTGGAAATTTTGCTGCTTTCGCTATACCTCACCTTGAATCTGACCAATCCTACCTTGGCAACTGTACACAGATTTTGGTTATTTCTAATGTATATAGAGGATATCTGCATTTGAATAGTTTTAAATTCAATTTGATGGAAAAAAATATATATGATACAACATTTTGTGGCACTTATAGTGATAGAGAGTACACAAGTGGTATTTCTTCCTTTCCAAATCTTTAAATAAACTATAGATTTGAAAGAAAATACAACTTTTTTGTCTGACCTCATTCTCAAATAAACAGTTAATGGCTGTTCTCAAATTAGCAGTAAGAACACCTACATTATTTTAAGGTAATGTTACTAACTTACCATAATTTAATTTACATATGTGACCTTGGACTACAAAACCTTCTTTTTCCGTCTTTTTTCTTTTTATGCCAAAAGTAATTGGGATATTAAGCAATGATCATGTTCCATGAAGATATTTTGTAAATTTTCTACCTTAAATATATCAAAATCTAATTTTCGATTACTAATATGTATTGCTAAGAATTTCATTTGGACAACTGTAAAGACGATTTTCTCAGTATTTAGAATTTTTTTGCACCCTCAGATTCCAGATGTTCAAAGGTTGTATTTCGGCCAAATATTGTTCTATCCTAACCAACTGTACATCAATGGAAAGCTAATTTATTCAACTTACAGACCATTTATAAATCTCAATTTCAAAAAATTGACTCCTACGATTGGTTTTGTGTTCCAGGGTCACATATTGATTAATTTCATTTTATATCGATAATAACTAAGAACTTACATCTTTTCTTTTTTAACACCTGAGAATCAGCTGATTCTGATTTATAGTCTCTGCGGTGTTTAGTCATGTTATAGCATAATTTACTTTATATTTTAGGGAAAATTACAGATAAATTACTTTTCAAAGTTCCAGTTCATTGCATTTATTATAATTTTTTTCTCAAACCATTTAATCACAAACCCCATCCCACAGCTGATTCTAAAGATTTCATTGGCCATGCCAGTACTAAAATAAATGGTAACCTCTAACCAAAAATATGAAAATATAAAGAAATATAATGTAATGTAAAATGTATAATGTAATATAAAAAGAAATATAATGGATAGATCAGACTGAGATCAGATTGGATGGATCAGATTGATCTATAAGGATGTTTTACTAATGCTATGCTAAAGTTAAAGCGTTAGTTCACCAAAAAAAAATTTAAATTCTGTCACTAATTATTTGCCTTCATGACGTTCCAAACCCATAAGACCTTCGTTCATCTTCTTAACACAAATTACTTTGATATCTTAACTTATCAAACGCACATTAAAGACTGAGACATAAGAGAATAAATTGTTGAATAAAATTGTTATTTTTGTTTTCTTTGCGAGCAAGAAGTATTCTCGTAGCATATGGTTGAACAACTGATGTCACATGGACTTAACAATGTTCTTACTACCTTTCTTGGTTTTGAACGTGGTAGTTGCGTTACTGTCTATGCAGGGTCAGAAAGTTTTGGATTTAGTCAAAAAATATCTTCATTTGTGTTTCGAAGATGAGCAAAGGTTTAAAATGATATGAAGATAAGTAATTAATGACACGAATGACATTTCCTTTAACTTAAGCACTGCATTAGTGGAACATCCTTATATATAGCATTACTGCTTCTCTTGATCCGATCCATCCATTATATTTCTGCACTCTGAACTGAATCCTTAAAGTTTGAATCTTTCTTGACAGGTAACCGTGTAATGGAGTTGACAAATGAAATTGGCATATACGAATCATATCCACCAAATTTACCACTTTATAAGCATACTTTGCTTAAAATTTATCACAGAAATCTCTAATTTGGTCATATGGGGTGTTTTGTAGAGCTTGTCTAGGTAACCAAAAGAAAGGGGGTGGAGTTTACCAAAGAGTTAAGTGAAGTGGAAACTCCATGTAGGAAAACTGAAGACAAATTCTATAAATAAAAATGGATAGGCCTATATGCTGACAGTTTGAAGGCTTATAAATAACAGTATTCACTCCAGAATGATCACAGTGTGGCCCGTAGGAACATCATCTATGAAAGAGCGATTGACTCCATCTAGTGGAGAGAATGACTCTTTGCCTCCATGTGATTCCACACATGGCAACAGTTTGAAACTCACTCTGAATCATAACCAAACACAAGACAGGACGTAGCCCTACTCAAGATGAGCTTAAGACGTCATTCGTCACAGTCAGTTGGCTCAAGTGTAGCATGCAAAATATAATTTCCTCATCCACATGAAGTCAAATTACAGGTCTAAACTTGAAATGTATTGTTAACTATGTCGTTTTTGGTTTAAAACCAGGATTAAGCTCTGCCGTTTACGTTCCTATGCCCAGAAGTGAACAGTTTGCTGTGCATTTAGTTTCTGTAAGTCTTTGTGCTGTAAATCTACAGTCTTTGTTTATACAGGATGTGAAATAAAACTTGGAGTGAGTCATTTATTTTCGTTCCTCCACCACTCATGCCAATTTGTGCTATCATTCAAGACACTGGGTTGTTTAAAAAGTTGAGTAAAAGAGGATGTGGAAAAGGAGGGAAGCAGTGAGACAGATAGAAAGCAGGAGAGAGCTGTCACAAATGAAGACAGCTGTCAGCTGGGATGGCGAGGGTCAGAGGTTAAGGAGGAAAACAACGGGGGTGGAGAGTGGAATCTCAAACAACAGGAAAAGACTTCTACACACACACTCAGACATGCAGGCCTCCGGAACTCTCTTTGAGAGATGGTGACAACCAGACACCTTCACCAGATCAGCTGCTCTGTGCTAACGTAACATGTAGGATAGCCTCTACTCTACTCTACATCAACGTTAGGAGACTCTATGGCCCTGTCCTAAATGTCTCTAAACATTTGTGGTAACAATGTCACATAAACTGTTGGGAAGTAGTCCAATGCACCACAGATATTGGGAAAAGCATGCACTGATGTGGAAAATCATAAATCATAAAATGCGAAATGTAAAATCAATACAGTGCCATAGACCTCATTGACATGCACAAACACATGCAAATCCATATCAAGTGCGCCATTTGGGACAGGGCCCAGGGCAGTGTCAAGTCAAGTCAAGATTATTTATACAGCGCTTTTTACAATACAAGTTGTGTCAAAGCAACCTTACAGTATTAAAATAATAAAATAAAATGTCAATAAAAGTGCAAAAGTTCCATATTGCAGCAAAGTCAAATTGGAGAGGACTCATCTGGTTCCCATGGCCTTGTGCCGGTGGCCGTTTAGGGTAGGAGTTCTTTCTGATGATCTGTCTCTGGGGCTCCTCTAGTTGACACGGTATCCGCTGACATTCGGCTGTAGGTGTTTATCCACCTCTTGGTACGGACTGGATCCGGGGGACTGCAGTGACCATCTGATCTGGATACGGACTGGATCTGGTGGCTATGGTGACCTGGGAATAACAAACAAACAGACTAATATTAATGTAGATGCAAGAGTTCCAAGTTGCCACAAAATCAGATTGGAGAGGACTCATCTGGGGCTTCTGAAATTCTTTTGCTGGACTGTGCTGCCCCCTGTCAGCGGTCTTTGTTACTACATTTGATCATTTGTAAAGATTTTGAGTAGGCCTTCAGTTAAAGTATAACACTTATGCATAACAATATTGTTTGATTGTTTAATAATTCTATTTTCTTAAAATGAACTTAATGATTTCTTATTAATGTAAGTTCTTGGATTCACTTTTTAGTGTATTTATCAGAGGAAACGTATTTAAATTGATTTTGTCAAAGTGAAATATCCAGGTTCTGTTTTGTTTTGTTCATACACGAATGAGTCCACAAGCAAATCAACAAAAGTCTTGTAATCTAATCACCAAAGGACAAATGCTCTACTCAACGATTGTTGAAGGGTAATAGGTCAAGACAAAAATGACTGACCACTAGGGGGCGTAAGTAAGAGAAGTATGCATTTTAGACTTGAGGAATACTAAAAGTAATTTATCAGAAGATTTTCAACAATATATGACAATTATAAGCGAACATTATAAGCAAAATAGTAAAATAATACTGACGAATTACGAATATCATTAGTACTTATGCATTAGCTGATAGGCAAAATATTTTAGTATTTTTAGTATTTTTGTGTCTACATTTATTACAGGTTTAGAATATGTATATTTTTTAGTTTATTTTTTTTATTACTTATCAAACAAACAAATAAATAAGTTATAATAAGGTGCAATAATTTAGAAGGCCCTTGGGTTAAAAGGCCCTATGGATGTAATTTTCTCTTACATGACAACAAAAACCAATACTTAAGTAAACATAACGTGTAGTGCTGGTATGGAAGTGTATTTACTGTCCCAGTTATAAATAGCAATTAATTTATTAATTAGATTAATTTATGAAATACTCAAAAAATGCAAGTGTAAGATGTTTATGTGACCCTGGATCACATAACCAGGCATAAGTTTTTTTTTTGTTTTTGTTTTATTAAGATTTATACATAATCTGAAAGCAGAATAAATAGTGTTGCATTGATGTATGGTTTGTTAGGATAGGACAATATTTGACCGAGATACAACTATTTGAAAATCTGGAATCTAAGGGTGCAAAAAACAACAAAAAAAAAAAACTAAATATTAAGAAAATCACCTTTAACGTTGTCCAAATTAAGTTCTTTGCAATGCATATTACTAATCAAACATTAAGTTTTCATATATTTATGGTAGGAAATTTACAAAATATCTTCATGGAACATGATTTTTCACTTTTTAGTGTATTTCTATCAGAGGAAAATATTTAACTTAATTTTGTCAAAGTGAAATATCCAGGTTCTGATTTGTTTTGTTCATACATGAATGAGTCTACAAAAAATTAACAAAAGTCTTGTAATCTATTATCAAAATACTATCAAAATTTAAGCTTTAATATATTTATTGTAAGAAAATGTACAAATATCTTCATGGAACATGATCTTTACTTAATATCCTAATGATTTTTGGTACAAAAGAAAAATAATTTCGACCCATACAACGTACTGCTATTCTAATGTATATGCATATTGTTAGCCTATTGTATTTTTTATATCAGAATAATAGATTTTACAAAATAGATATTATGAAATCCTAAAAATGACTTTGAAAATAGCGTATCCTTTACTGAAACTGTGTCCCAGAGTTCTTCAACATTTATTTTTACACAAATTGTGCTACTTCATCAATAGCCAATTTAATAAATTATTGTTGGACCAAATTTATCATTAAGAATTCATACAATTTGAATGATTTTCAATACTGGTCAAATGTCAACACAACTAGGAAAAAAAAACTAAAAAGGCCAAATTAATAATATTGTTTAATAATTATTGTGCAATATTTAGATGCCTGTGTGTTGAATTAGGCTAAATATACAGCCTGTTATATCTGACTGAGAAATATGCTAGCTTTAAAAGTGACAGAGAACGTATATAAAGATCATATAGGGTATAAGTGAGGTTAGGAAACTTTACTATAGCTCGGGTGTATTTTCTGTCAGGTGCGGCGCTGTTCAGGCGAAGCGGAAAGCAGCAGGCCCACAGACAGCGCTGAAACACTTTCTCTCTCAGCTCCACATTAATTTTGACATCTTTCGCAAAACCCATTTCGTGGTGCTAGCGAGAAACATCTTTAACGACGTCGTCAGTCGACGTGATAACGGTTCCCTAACGTCAAACACGCCCTCCCTTATAATAAACCTCACGGGAGTGTTAAATACAGGGTTTGAGTTTATGCAGGATTTGGAACAGACATGTCTCTAAGCACCAGATACGCTTGTCGCTGTCACGTATTGAAATTGTATCTAAATCTGTTTGCTCGTCGCATTAAAGCCCTCCAGTGTCACATTCACGCGCTCACACGATAAACTCGGCCAGAGTCGTCGAGATGATGTCGGACTCCTCCATTTTCTCTCTCCTCAGAAAAAAAATAAAACAAACGGCAGAGCAAGAAAAACAAATGCGCTGTTCACATGTTTACACGTCCAAATAATGTAAGGATCATCAACACAGGTTCGATGTCATTTTCATTTTAGAGATGTGATTGAATGAAACGAGTGAAAAGTGCTTTGTGCTGCGCTGCCTGCGATTTTTCTGTATGCCTTGTTTGTTACACAAAATCCTCTTAGTATATAAAAAATATATATACCACTATGTCATTGCTTATTGCGCAGCACTACTTAACGTACGTGTGTGTCTTAACGCTCACTGTCATTTTATCAACTCTAATGCGAAAAAGCGTCTTTGAAAGACGAGTCACAACTTCTTGAATGTATAAAGCCCTACTTCAAATCGAAATTTAACACTTTGTGGCCTGTGCCAGCACACGGCAGACTCCATCTTGAATGATCAAGAGCGCAGAACTGAAATAAAATCGCGTTTTTCATTCGGTTCCGAATGTTTTCGGGTTTGTGTCAAATGCATGGGTTTATTTCAGAATAGGATTATATGTGATTTAAGAAGAATATCACTTATGGGTAGAACTGTCAGCTCGTTACAAGAGCACAGTTTCTGGCAAGTGAGTGGGAAAATATTATTAATAGGACGCCAAATCGTAGATTAAACGTACATTTGAGCGTTTTATGAAATGTATAATTGTATTTTGGGATAAAGTGAAGCACAGGAGTTGAGGAGAGCTCCTCTCACAGGGGGTTGGGTTGCCGTGCCGATTGGCTGCTGTTCATAGACACATACAGTCACGGGCTTGAAACAGAACCAGGGGCAGGTCGACAGCAAGGAAACCATAATCATTGAAAATGAAAAGCACAACGTCCGTATCGTAACCTAAGAGGTATGTTGTGACTCAGACATCGCGCACTGGAAAGGTTCCTCTCTGTGTGAGTGTTACAATGCATGGGTTTGATGTGTTTTTATTTTGAAGGGGTAGAGTGATGATAGAATGAATGTGTTCTCAGGTTCTCTGGCCTACTACTGCAGCTGCGGCTGGGATTTTCTTGATCCACTTTCACAATTTGGGAAAAAAGGTCATTTGACGCGCACAAACGAATAGTTTTCGATATCAGTGCCATTGACCAACATGTAAATGGTAAGATTCCATCGGTGTTTGCTTGGGCATCACATTTTGTGTTTTTTAAAATAACGAAATATTAAGTAGAAGACCGATGTAACTCTGTGAACTCGTGCTGATGTTTGTTCGGGAGAGAGATGTTATACATATAATATAATATAAATATTAATGAGATTAGCACGCGTGACAATGAGCCCAGCGCTGCCAGTTTTACATGTATGCCATTACTGTATCTCATCATGCTGTACTTCTTCATGTGAATTGTGTCAGTCAGAGATCAGTCTTCGCTCTGTCATATATGTGCTCCCGCTTTCATGGCTGCGTTCCTGTGTTATGGAGTATGTTCGAAATGGCATACCATACTGCCCCTACTAGGAATAGTAAGCAGTACGTTAATAATCCGCTCCGAACGTACAGTCGCGCTAGAAACTTTGTGAACGCTTAAGAAAGGTATTTATTTCGACATAAAATTTACCTGCATTGTAAATCAATTTTTATACAAGTCCTTTAACTAGATAAATAGAATCCAATTAAATAAATATAAACAAATATTAGCATTCACTTATATTATATTCCACGTATTTATTAAGCAAAAATGATTCAGGAGTAATTTTTTTTTTACTAACATAGAGAACTATCATATCATAATAATTCAGTAATTAATTAGAAATATGGGTAGTTGAGGCAGGTGTTTTAAATAATGTAATCTGTATTTTTATCAACGTCCTTTAAAAAGAGATTTCTGAGGACCTCTGTAAAAGCTGGAAAGGGTTACAAAACATCTTTTCATAAAGTGGGATTTCAAAACTCTAGGCAGAATACAAACTAACTCTCTATCAAGAAATTGTCAACTGCAAAAATTTCTCTAAAAGCAGGATATAATTTTCAAGGAGGTCACAAGAACCTCAAGGTAACATCTAAAGATCTTCTGAACATTGGCTAAGGTTGGAAGGATAGCAAGGTGGATGCTACCGCTTTACTAAGAAGAACACTGCTGCCTAAAATTGCTGTCTAAAATTGTACAAAGGTCATGTGGTTGAGCCAGAAGACTAATAAAAGAATATTTTGTGGACAGAGTCCAAAAATAGAGCTTTTTAGTTCTAATGAACAGTTGGAGAAAACTAAACTCTGACTCAATAATGGGAAGCTCATCCCAACAGTATAACACAGTGGTGGCAGTATAATGGTTTGGGCGACTTTGCCCTTCTTGCCATCATTGTTGCCAGATATTAATTCTCTAAAGATGCATAAGGAAGTGTTCCTGCAGCAAGGCCATCACTCTGAACACAAAAGTACTGAATGGTTAAAGCAGAAGAAATAAAATGTTTTGGAATAACCCAGACAAAGTCCCGATCTTAGCCTAACATTTCCAGCAAAATAATTAAATAAATGATTGAAAATAGGTTGCAAACAACAATGCTGGGCACTTGTTGGCTGCTTTCATTAGCTGTTTCTGTTATTCCTTACTATTTATAACATTTTAATTACAATTTTAAAGGATTTACAAATAAGGATACACAAATTTGACTTCTGATTTAATTTCAAACATTTGGCAGAAGCCTTTAAATTTAAATGCATTTTTAAGAAGTTTTCAGTGAAATAAGTGAAAACTTTGACTAGTGGTGTGTATTGTTACCAGCATTCATTTAGGAATTGTTATGCACTAATTGTTTTTTACACACACAGATGAAGTGAATGTTTATATATGTATATATAAATTTGTTTTTCTGATTAGAAGCAGTGCCATTATTCACATACGTACTCTCAGTAATGCAGCACATTGGCGTACCTGTCCACAGGTCCCTGATCCACTAGAAAGTTCATGGAAAACATCACCAACCAGCACTTGGCTTTAACCCTGGCCCTTTCTGTCTCATCTGTTTATGGGTTAAAGTCTAAGTCCCTAGAGAAGCCTTAACGATCTGACCTTTGGGATTCAGGACCTGCCTCTGCATGACAGGGATGCACAAGGCTTATGGGACAGTGTGCACACAAGGAACTCAGATGGGGGCATGGTAGCCAGACTGAGTTGTTGACATATTCATCTCAAAATGGATGCAGCTTTGACTGACAGCTGCACATCCCCACCCAGCCCTGATTTTAGTCTGGACTCATCCAGTCCGTTTGCAAATGGACTACACTTTGAGTCAATTCTCTTTGAAGATGAGGACGAAGATGAAGTTATGGATCCGGAGACGGTGTCTCAATTGGAAAGAGCCTCATGTGGCTCAACGAAAGACCATACAACAAATGCAAATTTGAAGACAAAACTGGATGTCAAGTCTAGAAGCAAACATTCAAATGCTCATTCATCTCTGGGGCAAGAAGGTGCATTTGAAGACAAGTCTACAAGTGATTGTGGGATTTCTTCTCTTGTGAGCAGACCTGCCGGGATTATAATGGCAAGTTCTGGTTCTGTCCCACCATCCCCAATATCAAACTACTACCAGTATTTTTAGACATTTCTTCATACTAGAATCAACTATCTAGTTCTTAATATGAGGAACATGTAAACTCTTGAAACTGATATAATTTTCATAATATTAGCTTAGATAGCAGTACATTTTAGCATTTTGAAACTCTTCTAATGCTTGGGAAGAGTATATATTTTACAACAAATGCCAATAAGCAATAATTGTGTGGTTTTCTTTTTGTATTTTCAGTCTGACCATACATATGTATTCTTGCATAGCCAGGTCTTTGACCAGAGAGGAAAAAAGTAAATTTAATATTTACTAATATAATAATTTCTCAAATGTACATGCTAAAGCACTGAATTAATTATATTAAATATTTTTGAAAAATGTTTTTGTAGGTGATACTGAAACCATTCAGCTGTAAATTAAACTCATTTGTATATGATGTCTACCAGCAGACCAAAAAAGTGAAAACAAAGGCTCTACCACCAGTGAAATATTTGGAGGGTGAAGTAATATGGGCTAAATTCAACCGTAGACCATGGTGGCCATGTCAGGTGACTGTTCACCCAGTTGAGGGAGTTTACCACAAAATTAAAGGTAAGTACACAAACACAGAAGACATAAAACCACAGAACACCTATTTCTAACTTCATGAACCAGATTCACTACTTACAACCCAAAAAACCCTAAATTGTCCTTCCATAAATGCATTTGTGCTAATGTGTTTCAGAGCCACCAGATAGGACCAATCGTCAGTATTTTCTCAAGACATTTGGGGATCCTGAAGAACAGGCATGGGTCCCTGAGCGATCTACTCATATATTTGTGGGTGGATATCAGTTTAACAATCTCCCTTTTGTGAGAGGAAGTGGACGCCAACAAGACGAAAACACCAGACACTCTGTAATTTCTGAAACATCCTTTCAGTTAAATGGATATTGTGACACCTTTTTAAAACCCTTGTGAAATTGTTACTCTTGGGTTACTTTGCAGATACCCAAGCGTTTTCTGAACTCTTGGAGAGCTAGTGTGGTTGAAGCAGAAGCACTTCTTCTGGAGAAGCCAAGGGTCACCACTCCCTGCTCAGAGTTCACCAAAACAATCGCTGAAGGAACTACAAATAACACAGAAAGCAAAGTGTCTGTGCCGGTGGAATTACCCAACATTAGTCCTCTGACCAATGGAACAGTTACACAAAAAGACCACCTTAACACCTCACCACATAATCAGGGGTCTAAACCCAAAAAGAAACAGAGAAAGTCTTCAACCCATTTAAAAAAATCCGAGGAATTTCTTTGCGAGAAGGATAAGATTATGGAAGCATTGGACAGTCCTTACTCTGACATTGATTCTGTACCACAGATCCGAAGATGTCCCAAAAGCACTGAGCAAATTTCGAAGCACTGTGCTGTAAATTATCAGTCAAACTCATCCTCAAGTCAACTTCCAGTTACAAATGACAAAGAAGTAAAGAAGAACGTAGAGAACCAGGGTGGCCTTTGGTTCAGCAAAACAGGGAAAGGTCAGGTCAATGGGGGACTTAGTCGTGCTGGAATAAAATCTGTGAACTGTTCTTTTGGAAAGGTATCTTGTAAAATTAAGATGCCAGAAACGGCAAGCATGAAACCCAAAGACAATCACATCACCGGAATTGAACATCTATCTAACGAAGCCAGGAAAGCTCTCGATAGGAGAGTGAAGTGCCTTCCAGCAAGTAGTCGCCTAATGACAAGAGCACTGAAGGCGATGGAAGAGGCAGAGTGGATGAAGAAACAACTGATAAACCAAGAGTCTGCATCAAGTGTCGAAAATTGTGAATCTTCTTCTGATGTCACAATGCCTGAAACAACAGATGTAGACAACCATGTCCCGTCACAGAAGATGCCAACTACAGCAAGCTGTGATCTGAAAGAGGACTCAAAAAGTAACATACGCACACAGCTATCATCAGATCTTCGGGGATGTACAGACGATGCAAATTTAGTCAAATCTGAAGATGAAGCTTCTTTGATATCTCAAGCACCTGTTGCCTTTCATTCATCCAAATACAAACAAGAAAGTCATGCTTCTGATTCATCTTCTAGTTCTACTCCATCTTTGTGCTTAAAGTTGGAAGATGTGGAGAACATGAAAGAAATAACCTTCAAATCACTAACAAATGAAAACAGTGGCCAGCCTTTGTCATTTCATCCTGATGCAAACTATAAGTTTAGCACATTCCTTATGATGCTTAAGGATATGCACGATAGCCGGGAAAAAGATGGAACCGCACTGGTAATAGAACCGTTACCTATAAATGAACTTATTAAAGAGGAGCCATCACTGATTGTGGACGTAAAGGATGAGATGAAGTCAGTGGATACACAAAAATGTCAACTGGGCAAAATCGCAACAAAACAGAAAATGAAACTGAAGTCTGGGATGAATATGAACCCGGAAATTCAGCTAACCTCTACCATTTCAAAAAATGCTCAAAGACCTAGCAAGAAACATTGTTCAAAAAAGAAAACCACTGAGTTCACAGCAAACATTCCCTTTACATTTGACAAACTGGTATCTGAGCACCACCTTCCCTCAGAAGAACCACACACTAAGTTCTCGGCTAATGTGCCTAAGAAGCGTTGGCAAAAGTTTGACCAAGTCAACAAAGCATTGCATGTAGTCGAAGGTACTTGTATTCAAGAAACAGAACGATTACCCTTAGAAAATTGTGATGTTTTGTTGGATGATACAAATAAGTCTTGTCCTTTCGCACCTGGGAAGGAAACCACCATCAATGCATCTGAGAATACTCAAGGCAGCTGTCCAAAAAATGACATCCCAACAGGTAAGGTAGTCAATGTAATCCATTCTAACATCATCTAAAGATAATGTGTAGTCTTGTAATTTTTAAGTGGGCTCAAAAATGTTTGTGCTTTTCACAGAGTGCAAACGTATTAGAAAACCTAGCAAAAGACTCATAGAATGGACAGAGGAATACGATCAATTGTTTTCCACTAAGAAGAAAGCAAAAAAGAAACCTGAGTCCTTTACTAAGGTAGCTCAGTTTATGCTAGCTAATCAAGTTGAATGTGTTGGATGTTACAGAAGTGTTTTCTGTAACTACCTTTAACATTCTGGCAACTTTTTAAACTTATGAATAGGTTGAAAACAACAACTGCAGTGGCCCAGTGGAGAAAACATCTGCTGAATGTATACAGAAACCTCAGGTGACAGAACAAGATGTGTCAAGACCCCTACCAGAATTACAGACTCCTCCTCCAGAAGAACCGTCTCGGAGCACTCCTTCAATAAATCCCACACCGTGTCAAGAGAGGCAGGTGTTGTCTGTAGACACGCTAACTCCACCTCCAGAAACAATCCCATCCCCATGTACTGAAATTTGTCATAAGGAGGAGCTTCAAAGCCAAAATGCTGTAGTCACTGGTGAGTAGCTCTTTCTGAAAGTTTACATAATTATGAAGAAAGTCATAAATGTTACGACAGTTAGGAAAATAGTTTGATATTTCGCAAACATTTTTGCAGTGGCCATATGTAGACCTACTGCAAGCGCAAACCACTATTTATTACTTTTTATTTATTTTTATGGCTATTAATATTCAGTACTTTTTATCAGAACAAAAATAACAGTCAAAAAGAAATGATTTTTCATCATTTTAATAGGTGACGGTGTGTGTCTAAGCACGAAGAGACAACGGAAACCCACCAAAAAGATTCTAGAAAGCTCCATTGAAGCTGAACCAATTCCTGTGCCTAAAAGAAAGGTACTTGTTTAAACTATATTTTAGAAAGTTCACTTTTTTGGAGTGTATCAAAACCTTTCATCAAGTTTGTCCTAAAATCAAAACAATACCTGTTCTTGTCTTAGGACAACTTTGATGAACTTGTTTGATCCACTTCAAATGTTGACTGTTATCTATACTGTAGATAAACAATATTTGTTAAAAAAACATACTTCTCGCAAGCAAGTCTAGTTTATTTAGTTGGTCACACTTTAGTTTTGGGCCCAATTCTCACTAAAAAACAAACTATTAACTACACTGACAAAAAATATTTTTGTCCCCTTTTTTCATGAGCTTAACTCAAAGATCTAAGACTTTTTCTACATACACAAAAGGCCTATTTCTCTCAAATATTGTTCACAAATCTGTCTAAATCTGTGTTACTGAGCACTTCTCCTTTGCCGAGATAATCATCCACCTCACAGGTGTGGCATATCAAGATGCTGATTAGACAGCATGATTATTGCACAGGTGTGCCTAAGGCTGGCCACAATAAAAGACCACATGCTCACATTCAATGACGTCTGGCACTTTGGAGAGGGGTTCTCTTCACGGAAGTTTTCACTGTACAGAGCAGATGGCAGACAGCGTGTATGGCGTCGTGTGGGTGAGCGGTTTGCTGATGTTAACGTTGTGGATCGAGTGGCCCATGGTTATGGTATGGGCAGGCGTATGTTATGGACAACGAACACAGGTGCATTTTATTGATGACATTTTAAATGCACAGAGATACCGTGATGAGATCCTGAGGCCCATTGTTGCCTTTTGTGTACATAGAAAGATTCTTAGATCTTTGAGTTCAGCTCATGAAAAATGGGGGTAAAAACAAAAGTGTTGCGTTTATAATTTTGGTCAGTGTACTCTTGCCTCAATAAACTCCTAACTGCTGCTTATTAATAGTTTGTAAGGTAGTTGTTAAATTTAGGTATAGGTTGTCACGGATCACAGAGGAGATCAGGGTCCAAAATGCAGGGAAGAGTGAATTTATTATAAACAATAACAAAACAAACAAAACCAAAGGGCCAACACGGCACAACACGACTGGAACTCAAGACAAAAGCAAGACAGACTCAAACACAGACCAAACTGAAAACAATCCAAACAATGCAAACTCAACAAGTGGTGGGTGAGTGGAGACTAATATAGTCTGTGTGTGATGGGGAACAGCTGTGTGATCAGAGTGACAGGTGTGTGAGATGAGGCATGGAGTGTGGAGGGAATAGGACAGCGACCTCCGGTGGAGGAGGGAAAACCCGCAGCCCAGAGTCATGACAGTACCCCCTCCCCACGGAACGGCTCCCAGACGTTCCACAAGTCTGGAGGGAGGAGGAACGGGGGAAGGCGAATCAGGGGGAGGGATGGCGGGCCAGGCCCGTGCAGCGGAGTCACGTGAGCGGACCTCGCCGCCAGAGGAACGCGAGCTGGCCTCGCCGCCAGAGGAACGTCAGCGGACGCCGCCGCCAGAGGAACGTGAGCTGGCCTCGCCGCCAGTGGAACGTCCGCGGGCACAGCAGCCAGAGGAACGTGAGCTGGCCTCGCCGCCAGTGGAACGTCCGCGGGCACCGCAGCCAGAGGAACGCGAGCTGGCCTCGCCGCCAGTGGAACGTCCGCGGGCACCGCAGCCAGAGGAACGCGAGCTGGCCTCGCCGCCAGTGGAACGTCCGCGGGCACCGCAGCCAGAGGAACGCGAGCTGGCCTCGCCGCCAGTGGAACGTCCGCGGTCACCGCCGCGTCCGCAACAGAGAGAGCGGTCACCGTCGCGTCAGGAACAGAGAGCTCGGTCACAGCCACGTCCGGAACAGAGAGCGCAGTCACGGCCGCGTCCGGAACAGAGAGCGCGGTCACAGTCGCGTCCGGAACAGAGAGCGCGGTCACGGCCGCGTCTGGAACAGAGAGCGCGGTCACCGCCGCGTCAGGAACAGAGAGCGCGGTCACGGCCGCGTCAGGAACAGAGAGCGTGGTCACCGCCTCGTCAGGAACAGAGAGCGCGGTCACCGCCGCGTCAGGAACAGAGAGCGCGGTCACCGCCGCGTCAGGAACAGAGAGCGCGGTCACCGCCGCGTCAGGAACAGAGAGCGCGGTCACCTCCGCATCAGGAACAGAGAGCGCAGTCACGGCCGCGTCAGGAACAGAGAGCGCGGTCACGGCCGCGTCCGGAGCAGCCCAGAGTCATGACATGGGTAGGACTAAGAGATCTAAAATATGGTAATGCAGAATAAAGCATTAATTTGTGCTTTATAAGTACTAATAAACAGCCAATATGCTTGTCACAGTTCTGTCTGTTTTGTCATTGGTTTTTCCCATTTGTCTTCCCCCTGTCATTTTGTGATCATTTTGGTTTAGCCCTCGTTTGTGTATCACCGTCACCTGTGTTTAATTATTAGTCATCTGTGTCACCTGTGTTTAATCATCTAGTCACCCTTTAAAAGTCTGTCCCTGTTTTCAGTTGATCGTCGGTCTTTAACGTTGTGTGATGTGACTGTAAG
>NC_133379.1:5527727-5552523 GCF_049309525.1 Garra rufa
AGCCTCAAAGTAGATTTTGACAAACTCGTGGTGCTGTCATGTTCATCTTTCTTCTTCTGTGGTTTTCTTTTCTTTAGCTTCTGATTGGTCATTTCCAGTTTGATCAACAAATCGGCTCGTTCAACAGCACACGTCATGCCTTCAATCCGACAGCTCCCAAAGTTTTTTGACATGTTTAAAAATGATCGTGAGGTCGGGAAGTGCTCGTAAGGCACTCTGCTCGTCGCGTAATTTCTCACACACCATACAAGCCCCGACCATACGAGAAGAGCCTATTTCCTCCGATAACCAAAAAAATCGCATGCAAGCTCGTACGACCTCAAAAATCACACCGTGTACGCCCGCCTTGAATGCACTAAACATTTTGTTAAAATTGGACATGGTTTATGACTTTTTTTTTGTAAAAGGCCTATTCTGAAATTATTCTCAAAACATTATGACTCTGTTCTCAATTTTAATTTTTGTCGCTCTAAAATGTTGTCTTACTGTACAGAAATCTTAGATGCTATGTTTTTTCAGCTCAGTGTCGAATATACTGTGTATATACAGACACATTACACTAATTGCTACGTAAAGACATTAAATGTAATTGAAGAACCGAGTGAGTGTGAGAAGATGGCAAGCAAGAACTCCCCTCCCCCCTCTAACCTAATTACTCTGGCTTTCACTGGGGCGATTTCAGCTTTGAAACTTTTAACTAAATTGCTATTGATTCCAGAGTGGGAAAGCGAGTGTGTAGGTTTCCATTGCAGCGGTTGAAGTGGGTGCGACAGCTTGCCACTGATCAGGAGAAATCTGATTTCTCTGTGCATGATGCACAGGCCTTTCGTTTGGGCTGTTTGAAGGCCCCCGCAGAGTTGATTCTAATTATGACCTGAGCCGAGCCGCTTCCCAGCAGTGATGAGGTCATGTGGAGACATGGTGTCTTATAAGAGGGGACCAAGATGCTGGTGGCCTCACTTGGTCTCAGGAGCGCTTTCTCTTGCCATTTCATATGCACTCACCCTGTCCTTAAGGGAGAAGCGGAAAGAGATGGTAATGATGCCATCTTGACTGTCCTGGGTTCCGTCTCTCTGGGGATCTGAGCGCGGAGACGCCATTCTTTTCAACTGACACATTGGTGATGGCAACTCAAGGTCCTCCTGCTTGTTAATGGAGGAGAGATAAGCCTGCCTCTTATTCATTGCTCTGAATAGGTGTATGGGATGCATCAATAGTTTCTTGAAATGAGGCTACCCTGCACTTCCGAACTGTCAACATTGTTGGCAGTGGCATCAGTCATTCAAAGTACCCTTGAACTGAGTGGTACTTGTAGCACAATGTGTTTATATGGCAGCTTGTTGTAATCACTAAGTTAAGCATATTGCTTGCATACTTTTAGTAAATGGCATTTTAGTCTGTTTGGCCTTAAAGTGCAAAGATGCAAAAATGTCAGTAGCATTTATTGCAGCACTACTTTTGAGGACTTGGTTATGTTTTTCTCTCATGGTCTACACTAAAAAATGCTGTGTTAAAAACAACCCAGCTTTGGTGATTTGGCAACCCAGCGCTGGGTAAATATTGGACAGAACACATGATGGGTCATAAAAAAACACATACGAAAATTTCTGACTCAGGGTTCGGAGGCAGTGTGGAAATGCGATAGCCACAACATGACGTTGTATTTATTTTTTAATGCGTGAAAATTTCGTTCTCAGTGTGCAATGATCTTTACCCAGGTTTAGGCTCAACCCAGCAATTGGGTAGAAAAAAATAACCCAATATTTAATAACCCATTAAAAATTACCCAGCAGCTTATTTTACAGAAAAACTATCCAGCACCTGGGTAAAAAAAATATTAAAAACAACCCAATTAAATGACCCAGCAGGCTGAACCCAGCATTTGAGTTTTAAAATAACCCAGCATTTTTAGAGTGTAGAATTTGTTTATCGTGCCTTGAGACATATCCAAGCCCAGATGCCCTGTTTAGAAGAGAGAGAAAAAAACACCTCCTTGCAGCTAATATGTTTTGAAAATGAAGCACTTTAGCCTAGGGTAAGATTAAAACCACCAAAAAACATCTGAAGACATTACTCTTACGTGCCCTTTTGGTGTTCTGGTTAATTTGTTGATTATTAAACCAAATTTCAATTTCAACACACAAAGAAGCCAATTAATAGACTGTCAAAATTCATTGTCATTCATCAAAATGAGCATATCCAATGACTTCCCCTCATGGCTAAAGTGGCAAGATATAATTTGCAACCTAAATGCAGAAATGTGTAAATAATTCAGTAGCTAAGCTCCCATCCTAGGGTCTATGCGTCTCCACAGGGCTAGCTTGGCACGGAGTCAAGGGTGTACTAGAAAGAGAGCACTTCACTTATTATTTCATCAGGTCTCTGGAGTAATGTACACTGGTGATAGATTTGAAGTTTTAATTAAAGTGAATTAAATTTGTAGCCAGTGGCAAATTTATGTTGTTCCTCTGTTCATTTTATCAGAATTTATTTTTTTAAATTGTGGGCATTTCTTGAAATCTTGGCAGAGGCATCAGTCATTCAAGGTACCCTTGAACAGAGCAGACCTTTTTTAAAAAAAAATTGTGGGCATATTGGTACAGCTGTCATTGACTCAATGTTAAACGTTGTTGAAACGCACAGTTAATTTCTTTGCTTTAGAGGCTAATCAGTGCAAGGTAAGTGATATATAGGGTTCAGAGCTGAAATCAAGTATAATACACACCTGCGTAAAAAACCACACACTCAACAGTGTACCCTAAACAGACACTTGATACTATTCCTTTTTACTAGATACGCCAATACCCTCAGCTCCAACAGGCTCCAGACAGAGGCTTTATCTCCACCGTACGGCCCTAGGATTACCTCTCAAAATCCTGTCATTCTCTCATTAAAAAGGTGGATAAGAGGATAACTGTCTGATTGGGAGGGAAGAGAGGGGACCCATAAACCGTCAACACCTCCAGAAGTCAGATTGTTTGATTCGCAAAAGGAATGAGGAAGGATTAGCGTAATGAATTTGAGGGTATTTGGACATAGTCCATGTCCCAATAAAAGACAGTTTGGAAAACCCAGTCTAACGTGAAAGAGATATAATGATTCTTTCTCCCCAGCTGCTTCTTAACAGCTTTTGACAATAAATGTCAGTGTTTTAAGGCAGTTACGGCCTCTAGGGCCTTCTGGACCACTGGATAACGGCTGTCACTCATTGATTTTGCTAGGCAGCCAGTGACTTACCACTCAGATTAATAATTAATTTGGCAGATATTGAAGCACACCCTTGGGGAGGGGGCATTGAGTGGGCTGAACACCCACACCTCCAGCTTTGCTCTAACCTGATAGAAACATTGTCTTGTGGTGCAATTGACTTTGATTAATTAAGTTTACATAGATTTCTTGGAAACTTCATAAGAGAGAATTAGATAATGTTTTGAAAAATGATTCTAAATAAATTTTCTTTAAAAAGTATTTTTATAGTTTTAGTTCTTTTACTGTCTAGACATAATTGAGCTCGCCTTTTGTTAGAACACCAGTAGGTTCACTCCTTTTCCCCAGCCCATTCATGCAAGGATTTTCTTTCTTTGTTGCTTTATCCATGGTCTGACGTTTTTCAGTTGAATTCTGAACCTTTACCTAATATTTGAGCTGAATACCTTGTTTTTAATGCACCTTTGCTAAGCTGATGAAATTCCCTGGGAAGGGCATTTATCAGGTTATTGTGGGGATTTCACCTTTTGTTGTTGCAAGTCCAATCCTGTAGGCCAGTCAGAGATAAATGGTTTTAGAGTGAGTAAAGAAAGTCATGTGGTGTGCACATTTCCAGCAAAGTGAGCAGATTGGGGTAACATTCATATTTGACCTTCATTTATATTCCCTTCCTGAGATAATCAAAGAGAGAGCCTTGCTGTGCTATTCATCTTGAAGCAACACGATCCGTCCCACTCATTTTTCAAAACTGCATGGACACGTGCATAAAAAATGAGAGGGTTGTCACAGCTTGACACATGATTAGCAGCAGCGTCACTTCTATGGCAAGTACACACACAGACAGACTGATTACTCTATGCAATTTATGGATTCGCTTCAAATGATACTGACATATCTTGACACTCGGCCTAGTTCCCTCTTTACCTTAGCTATATATTATTACCTGTCTCCTGTGTCCTTGACCTGCCCTCCTGAAATCCCCTTATCCTAGTTTTCCTTTTTTATCCTTTGTTCTCTCACCATTTCTCAGCCTCCCACTCACCTTTTCTGCTACTCTGTCTTTGTCCTTTATCATCCGTTAGTCTTTCAGTGTCGTCCCATTACTTATTGTGTATCCAGAAAGTATTCACAGCGCTTTACTTTTTCCACATTTTATGTTACAGCCTTATTCCGATTTTTTTTTAATTCATTATTTTTCTCCAAATTCTACAATACCTTATAATGACAATATATAAGAAATCTTTGCAAATTTATAAAAAAGAAATGAAAAAAAAAAACATGTACCTAAGTATTCACAGCTGTTGCGTAGTACGTTGTTGAAGCACCTTTGGCACCAATTACAGCCTCAATTTTTTTTTTTTTTTTTTTGAGTATGATGCTTGGCACACATATTTTTGGGCAGTTTCTCCTATTCTTCTTTGCATTACCTCTCAAGCTCCATAAGGTTGCATGGGGAGCGTCAGTGCACAGCCATTTTAAGATCTCTCCAGAGATTTTCAGTCAGGTTCAAGTATGGGCTCTGGCTGGGCCACTCAAGGACATTCACAAAGTTGTCCTGTAGCCACTCCTTTGTTATCTTGGCTGTGTGCTTAGGGTCATTGTGCTTAGGGTCATTGTCCTGTTAAAAGATAAATCGTTGCCCCAGTCTGGGGTCCAGAGCGCTCTGGAGCAGGTTTTTGTCAAGGATGTACATGTACTCTGTACATTGGTGCATTCATCTTTCCCTCAATCCTGACTAGTCTCCCAGTTCCTGCTGCTGAAAAACCAAGTGATGAACAGTGCCTGGTTTCCTCCAGACATGACACTTGGCAATCAGGCCAAAGAGTTCAATCTTTGTTTCATCAGACCAGAGAATTTTGTTTCTCATGCTCTAAGAGTTCTTCAGGTGCCCTTTGGCAAACTCCAAGCGGGCTGTCATGTGTCTTTTACTGAGAAGTGGCTTCCGTCTGGCCACTCTACCATACAGGCCTGATTAGTGGAGTGCTGCAGAGATGGTTGAAGGGATCTCCTCTCTCCACAGAGAAATGCTAGAGCTCTTTCAGAGTGACCATCGGGTTCTTGGTCATCACCCAGACTAAGGCCCTTCTCCCCCGATTGCTCAGTTTGGCCGGGCAACCCACTCTAGGTAGAGTCCTAGTGGTTCCAAACGTCTTTCATCTATGGATAATGGAGGTCACTGTGCTTTTTGGGACCTTCAGTGCTGCAGAAATGTTTCTGTACCCCTCCCCAGATCTGTGCCTCGAAACAATCCTGTCTTGGAGGTTTAGTGACAATTCCTTGAACTTCATGGCTTGGTTTGTGCTCTGACATGCACTGTTAACTGTGGGACCTTATATAGACAGGTGTGTGCCCTTCCAAATCATGTCCAATCAACTAAATTTACCACAGGTGGACTCTGATCAAGTAGTGGAAACATTTCAAGGATGATCAGTTGAAACCGGATGCACCTTAGCTCAATTTTGAGAGTCATGGCAAGGCTGTGAATACTTATGTACGTGTGATTGTTTTCGTTTTTAATTTTTAATAAATTTGCAAAGATTTCATACAGACTTCTTTCATTGTCATTATGGGGTATTGTTTGTAGAATTTGGAGAAAATTAATGAAGAAAATAAGGCTGTTATATAAAATGTGGAAAAAGTGAAGCATTGGGGATACTTTCTGGATGCACTGTTAATCCGAACTCTCTTCATTCTATCTTCATTCTAGTATCTCTTCAAATGTTTTTTTGTACTGGTGTACTCATGCAAGTCTCATTTCTGTTTTTCCGCAGTATGCCTCAGCTGGATGTCTGCTGTCCCTCCACCACAGCGAGAAGCCGGAGCACGAAGAAGTCTGTGAGTTTCGCCCATACACCTGCCCATGCCCGGGGGCTTCCTGTAAATGGCAGGGCTCCCTGGAAGCCGTCATGCCACATCTCATGCATGCCCACAAATCCATTACCACCTTACAGGGTGAGGACATTGTCTTTCTGGCCACGGATATTAATCTACCGGGGGCTGTGGACTGGGTCATGATGCAGTCTTGTTTCGGCCACCACTTCATGCTGGTTCTAGAGAAGCAGGAGAAATACGAAGGACACCAGCAGTTCTTTGCCATCGTGTTGCTTATTGGCACACGAAAGCAAGCAGAGAACTTTGCCTATCGTCTCGAGTTGAACGGCAACCGCAGGCGGCTCACATGGGAGGCCACGCCGCGCTCAATCCACGATGGCGTAGCGGCAGCCATCATGAACAGTGACTGTCTTGTATTTGATACCTCTATTGCCCACCTGTTTGCAGACAACGGCAACCTGGGTATCAACGTAACCATCTCCATGTGCTGAGGTGGCAGCGTAAGGTTTTATCCAGTGACCCAAACCTTGGACAACTCGCTGCTCCCTATCAGACTGCAGGTTCTGAAGGCAACGGTTGGGAGATGTATACATTTCTGTATATTTCTGTGCAAGAGTCATCCGCTAAAGCAGCGCACACTTTCCAGATTCACTAGTAGTTTAGTATGCTAGACGGATGGCAAGAGATGAAGCATGGAGTGTGCAGGTGTTAGCAATCACTTGAAGGCACTGGTGCAATTGAGTTTCGTTTGCACACCCCAAGGACACAAACACCTCAGCTTTCTGATTACACCTTTGATGAAAGTTCAGGTGTGGATGACCACCGTCACAGAATCAGAATGCTAACTTTGGAAGAGTCTAGGCATGAAGGTGTAACTTTTGCCTCAGAAGCTTATAAAACCTATGTGTACAAAAACTGCACTGACTACTTTGGTTTTCATCTTTAGATATTGAGTGAAACCATGGAAATTGTACATGGCAATGTAAATCCTCTGAATTTCATGGTTGTATATTGGCTTGATAAAACAATGCCCATGGTGGAAATGCGGTGTGCATGGTGGAAATAAAATTCACTTGCAAAAATGACTACATAGCCACCATGTTTGTAAGGCAAGAATCTGACCTCTTCACTATGTATTTTTCCTTCCCTCCTTCGACATGTCTGTCGTCAATGTTGCAAGGACGATATTCAAGGACAATACTTAGTTTATTTTGTGGTCCTCTGTTTAAAACTGCTTTATGATCAACACAGATATTGAACTCCATAAAATGACAGAACTACAGCCAACTATTTCAAATTTTGTTACCCATGATCTAATGCCAGAAATATTAATAGATATATTTGTATGTGATACATGATTTTTTTTTTTTATAAAGAGATAGTTGGCCTATAAATGATCTGTTATTTAGTTACCCTCATATTTTATAACATTTATTTGTCGAGCAGTTTAGCAGAATATCTCAGCTGTTCTCTTTCAATACAGTGTACTTGGATGGGACTGGGGCTTAACAACTGCCAAAAAAGACAAAAAAAAGCATCATAAACGCAGACCATACAACCTGTGCTCTATATTGCAAGTCTTCTGAAGCCATATGATAGCTTTGTTTGAAGTAGAGACTGAAAATCTGCAATTGTATGAAAAAGAACAGCTCACACATTTTGCTAGATGACTCCTTTACAGGTTTCAGTAACGCAAGGGTGAAGAAATAACAGTTTCCGTTTTTGAGAAAAACTATTTCCTTTTATTTAGGTGTTCCACCTTTGCTTTTTAGTATATGTTGTCTTGTCAACAATGACTGTATGTAAAAGATTTAGCCTGCGCACAAACAACAATCTGTTTTCTCGTTGATAAAGTGTCCACAATTAATTGGTTTTGTTGTCTTTGTACTTTTTCTTTATATTTGAGGTTATCTTTAAGGTTAAGAAAGGCTTTTGTAAATATATAAACAACTTTAGTGTTGTTGATATTTGTTGTTTTTGTTACGTCTCTTACAAAATGATCGTTAATCTAGTTTTGTTTGCTCTAGTTCTTTTAAACACAGTAAGATCTGAGCAATTTCTCACTCTCCTCTTTGGTCAATGAACCCACAATGCCTTACTTGTATACAAACTCAGTCTTTTAGAGTCTGCCGCCTTCAAGTCAGACTCCGTGTCAAGTTCAGGTCACTATACTCTAAACCTCCAGTGTCTTGAAAGAGACTTTTTCTCATCTTACGAAGTGGCATTAAGAATGGGAAGGACACGGCACGTCATTCTACTTTGCCCCCAAAACCTGCTGCAGTAACAGTTTCACTAACACTGTTTAAGTACGGAACCCAGCCTCTTTTCAAATACCTCTGATGACTTTGGAGATGTCTGTGCAAGACGAGCATTGATATCCCTGAATGTGAGTGGTTCTGTGAAGAGATCTCAAGTTTGATGCACAGCTGATGCTCTCAGCTCTTCTTTATCTGTCTGCTATTTCACTCCTTCTGAAAAATAATTTAAAAATGTAAATTAAATGTTTTATAAATCTGTTGTGGAGCATATTTTTGTTTTGTTGATGAATTTTTGCATTTAAAAACCCATAGAAAGAGATGAAAGTGTGCACGCGGTCAGCATCTCTGCTCCTCGAACATGTGGACAGTCGTCCCCAATGCTTGTTCTTTCTACATGCAGTTGTCATGGCAACTAAATATGCAAATGAGAAATCTAGCTCATTCATTTCTAGAAGAAAATTCTTGTACATTTTTGTTTTTAATTCTATTGATCTGTTTGAAATCCCTTTTGGACACCTTTTGTAGACAATTTGTAGTCAGCGAAGATGTCATTGTATTTACAGGACACAAATCATTCTTCTAAAGATCTAATAAAACACATTATGCAGTTGAACCAAATGGATGGTGACTGTAGAACTTCCATCATTTGAAGTTCTGCATAAAAATATCAAATCCATGTTGAACAGGACAGCGTACCTGCATGTAGATGGCAAGCCCTGAAGGAAGCTCCAAGCTCCTGACAATGAAAAGAATAACAATTTAGTTATAGAAAAACTATGTTCAATTTGCACTTTTTGCCTAATCAGTTTCAATTTCCAAATAATGCACTAATATATTCAGATGTCTTAATTCTGATATGACCATCCACCAGTTATAGCTTGTTGTAGCTTCAAGACAGAGACAAGACATACCATGTCAAAAGAGACCACCAGCCATCTGTCTCTCTCCCACGGCAATTTAGACTCCCCTACACAGAAGTGAACACAAAACTGAATAAATGCATTTTAATGAAGTGAGCAGGTGGTTTCCTGAGATGTGCCATGCCTCGCAATCAAGCCATCACAATCAATATTGAGCATCGCATCCTAATGAACTGGCAAATAAACAAGTCTCCGTCAAGGACTAGAATACTTAACATCCACGGCAATGAAATGATGAGATGCTTTCTGTGCCAACCCAGTGATACAAATACTTGCACATATGAGTTTACAGGTCCATTAATATGAAAAACCAAATGTAAAGTCACTATGAAACATAAGTAGTGACAGATCCTTTCTTCTGTATTGTGATATACATCCGAGTGAAAGAGATTATCAAAAAAGAAGAAATTAAGGTTTTTGAGGAAAACATTACAGGATTTTGCTCCATATAGTGGACTTCAATGGGAGCCAACGGGTTGAAGGTCCAAATTGCAGTTTCATTGCAGCCTCAAAAGGGCTCTTCACGATCCCAGCTGACGAATAAAGGTCTTATCTAGCGAAGCGATCTGTCATTTTCTACAAAAAAAGACAAATTTATATACTTTTTAACCACGAATGCTTGTCTTGCACTAGCTCGACTTCACGCATTATACAGTTACATTGGAAAGGTCACACGTGATGTAGACGGAAATACTGACCCAGTGTTTACAAAGTGAATGTCCAAAGAAAATCAAATGTCCTTTACAAAAAAAGGGAAAAAACAATGATGTTGGATGATTTTGAGTACACAGACAAAGACCTAACCGTACATGACCTTTCCAATGTGATTGCATAATGCATAAGTCATGGACACGCATCACAGAGCTAGTGAAGACAAGTATTTGCGGTTGAAAAGTATATACATTTTTTTTTTTTTTTTTTTTTTAGAAAATGACAGTTGGGATCATGTAGAGCTCTTTGAAGCTAGATTGAAACTGCAGTTTGGACATTCAATCCATTGGCTCTAAGTCCACTATATGGAGAAATTCCTGGCATGTTTTCCTCAAAAACCTTCATTTCTTTTTAAATGAAGAAAGAAAGACATGAACATCTTGGATGACATGGGGGTGAGTAAATTATCAGGAAATTTATATTCTGTAAGTGAACTAATCCTTTAAAGAACTTTATTTTTTGCTTTTGTAATGTTCATGAAGGTGCTGTAGATTGAATTGTTAAATATTATACCATGACTGTGTAATACTATAATTTTTGCACCTTTCTTTTTTTATATATTTGCACCATATTAGGCTCTAAGCAGGCATACACAATTTTCCTTGTGCTAGAGTCAGAGTACTACAGATATTTGAAAATGCTCGCTATTCTCAAGTAAAGGATTTAGAGGTTGACTGGTGCTCTTTTATATGTTAATGACAATAATTAGGGGGCGTTTACAAGGCGGAGACGTGGAACCATTCAGCTGCGCACAATTTCAAGATCATTTGCCATTTATAGATTTCACATCTGAAAGAGAGGTGTACACACATTTATTGTGTGTACGTTGGTTTCTCTGAATCACATGTATGCACATTTGAGAAATGATACTACTTCAAATGTAGGACAGTTTCTATAAATGAGGCCCCTGAATTTTCCACTCGTGCTTCAATTTGACATTATGGTAGCGGTCATATGCGTTATATTATATAAAAAAAAATTGTAAATATAATATTTCCAAAAAGACTTTAATGCAGTGTCGTAGTCGATTGTAGGAAAAAGAAAGGGTTTACTTTAAGCAGACTAAATGACTGAATAAATCTGTCAGATTAAAGGGTTAGTTCAACCCAAAAATGAAAATTCTTTCTTTAACTACTCACCCTCATGTCTTTCCAAAGCCCTAAGAACTTTGTTCATCTTCAGAACGCAAATTAATTTATTTTTGATGAAATCCAAAAGCTTTCTGATCCTCCATACACTCTTAAAAATAAAGGTGCTTTAAAAGGTTCTTCAAGCGATGCCATAGATCAGGGGTCCCCAAACTAAGGCCCGCGGGCCGAATGCGGCCCGCCCCCACATTTGGACTGGCCCTCTGAGCAATGCCAGAAAAATGAAAAAGAAAAATTTTAAATATATGTTTTACTTATATCATATCTGTATTTGATTATAAAGGTTGGCTTTCAAACTAAAATTTCCCTTGGTTATTAACATAAGCCTAATTATTTGTTAAATTCACCAATAGAATGGTACATTCAACATAATGTGTCATCGCAATCGAACAGGTGAAAATTCAGAGCGATGACAAAATGACTCAATAGCATTTGAGGTGAAACTAGCACTGCTTGTGGGACATGTGCGAAAGCAAGACTTCACTCATCTCCCAGTTACCCAAAGTTTTTCAGCTGAGAAAGTCTGAGAAGTCTGTGGAAGCGTTGAAAATGATGAAGGCAGAGTTGTTGTGATTCAAAAAACACAGTGGATTCTTTAATCTTTAATTTTGCTTGACAAGCCTCTCAAGGCTGCGGTTCTCTTGGTTGGTTGTGCATCTTTTTCTTCTACATTTTTTCCTTCCACTCAACTTTCTGTTAACATGCTTGGATACAGCACTCTGTGAACAGCCACAGCTTCTTTGGCAATGAATGTTTGTGGCTTACCCTCCTTGTGAAGGGTGTCAATGATTGTCTTCTGGACAACTGTCAGATCAGCAGTCTTCCCCATGATTGTGTAGCCTAGTGAACCAAACTGAGAGACCATTTTGACGGCTCAGGAAACCTTTGCTGGTGTTTTGAGTTGATTAGCTGATTGGCATGTCACCATATTCTAATTTGTTGAGATAGTGAATTGGTGGGTTTTTGTTAAATGTGAGCCAAATCATTACAATTAAAAGAACCAAAGAATTAAACTACTTCAGTCTGTGTGCATATTTAATACACAAGTTTCACAATTTGAGTTGAATTACTGAAATAAATTAACTTTTCCATGACATTCTAATTTATTGAGATGCACCTGTATATCTTTTGAAAAGAAATGATCAATCTGTGTGGTGCATAACAAAATAAACTATTCTAGCATTAAAAGGCAGAATAAATACAGGTAAAATCAAAATAAAATAATAATAATACTACTAGTAGTAGTCAGTCCAGCCCATGGTGTTTTCTTTTATAAACCGACCTGGCCCTCCATTAAAGAAAAGAAAATTATGTGGCCCTCTCAGAAAAAAGTTTGGGGACCCCTGCCATAGATGAACCATTTTTGGTTCCACAAAGAACCATTCAGTCAAAGGTTCTTTAAAGAACCATCTCTTTCTTACCTTTTTATAATCTGAAGAACCTTCTTTCACCACAAAAAAACCTTTTGTGAAACACAAAGGTTCTTAAGATGTTAAAGGTTCTTTATAGAACCATTTAGACAAAAAAGGTTCTTCTATGGCATCGTGAAGCACCTTCATTTTTTGTAAGAGCGTAGAGAGCAAGAGTCCTACCATGATCAAGGTCCAAAAACGTAATAAGGACTTTTACTGAAGAGTAACTGATTAAAGTTGACTATTTTATGTCCTTACTACGATTCTGGACCTTGATCATGGTAGGACCCTTGCTGTCTATGGACGGATGAGAAATTAATTAGGCTTATGGCTTTGGAACGAATGTTCCTTAACTAATTTAGGATTAATTTTTATTACATGCCGACTTCAAACTAAATTTTGTAAACACACACTACCCATCTCACAGAAATCACAACCATTTTAATAATATTGCATCATATTAGATATGATTTCTTACCTAATTCTACATTCTATAGTTTAATTTGCCATATTAAACTGTGTTGCTGCAGAAAGCTTAGGTTTTGCTTTTGACCTTTTCATTTAACTATGATATTACATTGAGAAAGTAATGAAATAATTGATATGAACATTCCCATGGTAAATATTAACAATTTAGTTTGAAAGATATTGTGACAGTGGCTAATACTACAAAAGACAGATATATCCAAAGACCTGAAGACCTACGGCAGCTGTTTTTATATAGAGTTCCATTAAGAACCAGTGTGAACATTTTTTATCTCTATTTTTCAATAGCTTATTCAAAATGCATTTTAGTGACTGATGTAGTCTAGCATGTGAGCATTGAAGGAGGGACATCACACAGGGGTGACCAGACAACATACACTATTAAAGTTCAGTGCAAACAGATATTTGACCTTTAACCTTAAGTATTGACTTCAGTGTTTAGTGTCTGTGACAGAACAAGATTAATGGAGTCACACCTGCAGTACTCCTGATTGGCCAATTATGGATGCCTTGTATTTGACCATTCATGAACTGAACAGCTCACAGTAACTCAAGGTTATAACAGATTAACTTCACTTAATTTACTGTATCAAAAGCTGTGCTAACTGTAATGTTTTGCTATGAAAGCAATTCTTTTTTTGCTATTTTTTCAATCAGGCTAGATAAATTTACAGCGACAGCTCAAATTCCCAGTAATTACACCACCAATATGTTCTAGTCATCTTCAGTTTTATTGTTCAACTTTGTATTTATTACTATTAAATACTGTGTGTTTATTTACTCAGGGTATATCTATGTAATTGTTTTATCTTTTACTAGGTTATTAAAAATTGTGGCTATAACAATCATCATTATTCAATATTAGCAATAAATGCTGTTTCCTGTTGAGCAGATATAAATGGGTAATGTGCACATCTACTTGGGCTTAACTAAATGTCTAATAGTTTTACAACTGAATCCATAATGATTGGTGTACTTTGATTGAATCTTAATTTTGGAGTTTTCAGTTGACACTAGGGATGCATCAATATTAAAAATAGTCTTTGCCAAAGCCAACAAAATTAAACACAGGGCTGAAGGTCGAAGGCTCATTACCGAACACGGTTTTCTTTGCCAATTTTTTTCACCATTGCATAAATTAAATAGCCAAAATGTGTTTTTTACAGTTTTGTCTTGCTTTTCAAAAAAAAAAAAAAAAAAAAAAATATATATATATATATATATATATATATATATATATTACAAAACAACAATTTAAGTAGACATTATAGCCATACCAACAAAGCACAATTTGACTTAAAATTAATAAGTTAGTAAAATAGTAGTCTTTGGCCATATTTAACACCCCTTTCTTGAATCAGGCATGTGTTTTGTAATGTACAAATGAATGCAGCCTTGCTGAGCAAGTTTTAAATAAAGTTTTAAATGCTTGCTGCATTAGTGTGTGGCTCTATTTAATTGCATCACATCATTGTTCAGTATAATTTATTCAGCCTTTTTGCTCTGAATGTTTGGCAACCAAAATTATTCGGCTGAAAATAGCTAAATAATTTATTTGGCAAAATAATTTATTCTGTATCATTCATTCTGCCTTTTCGCACAGAATGTTCGGCAACCGAAATTGTTTGGCTGAAAATAGCAAAATAATTTATTCGGTATCATTTATTCGGCCTTTTCACACCAAATGTTCGGCAATCAAAATTATTCAGATGAAAATATCAAAATAATTTATTCTGCAAAATCATTTATTCAGTATCATTTATTCGGCCTTTTCACTCCGAATGTTCAGCAACCAAAATTATTCAGCTGAAAATAGCAAAATAATTTATTCGGTATCATTTATTTGGCCTTTTCACTCCGAATGTTCAGCAACCAAAATTATTCAGCTGAAAATAGCAAAATAATTTATTCGGTATCATTTATTTGGCCTTTTCGCACCGAATGTTTGGCAACCGAAATTATTCGACTGAAAATAGCAAAATAATTTATTCAGTATCATTTATTCAGCCTTTTTGCACCGAATGTTCAGCAACCGAAATTATTTAGCTGAAGATAGCTAAATAATTTATTGGGCAAAATAATTCATTCGGCATCATTTATTCAGCCTTTTCGCTCCAAATGTTCGGCAACCGAAATTATTCAGCTGAAAATAGCAAAATAATTTATTCGGCAAACTAATTCATTCAGTATCATTTATTCTGCCTTTTCGCACCGAATGTTCAGCAACCAAAATTATTCGGCTGAAAAAGCTAACCAATTTATTCGGTATAATTTATTCGGCCTTTTCACACTGAATGTTCAACAACCGAAATTATTGCTGAAAATAGCAAAATAATTTATTCGGTAGAAAATAGCAAAATAATTTATTTTGTATAATTTATTGGGCCTTTTCGCACCGAATGTTCGGCAACCGAAATTATTCGGCTAAAAATAGCAAAACAATTTATTCTGCAAAATAGTTTATTTGGTAAAATTTATTCGGCCTTTTTGCACCGAATGTTCGGCAACCGAAATTATTCGGCTGCAAATAGCAAAAACAGCTCTTTTGGTGTTCGGCTGAATAATTTCGGTTGCCGAACATTCAGTGCATCCCTAGTTGACACTGTTAAAAGAGACATTTTTTGGTCTTTGTAATTTACTGTTAACACTTTAGTGTGTGTTACATAATGCCAAGTGGCCATTATAAAGTAAATTATTCCAGACAGATATTTAAAAATTCTAAACATTTATTTACATCTCTGAGGTACACACACAAAAGAAAATAGTGGAGTCCATTTTGTATCCAAGAAAAAAAAAAACTATCTCTGCTTAATTTCGCCTGTGGTCTCTTTCACGACTGTGATCTCTGTGTTTGGCAAACCCTCGGTCATTTCCTCTGTCTCGCTCTCTTCTGTCTCTTTCTCTATCCCTGTCTCGGTCTCGTTCCCTGTCTCTATCGCGTTCCCTTTCTCTCTCACGCTCTCTGTCTCGTTCTCGCTCTCTATCCCCATTTCTTTCTCTGTCAGCCCCTCTTCCTCTGTCTCTTTCTCTGTCTCCCTCCCTGTCTCGCTGTCGTGTGTCTTCATATCTTTTATCCTCTCTGTTCCTGTCTGTCTTTTTGTCTTCTTCTCTATCCCTTTCCCTCTCACCTCCATACCTATCTCTGAATCTGTCCTGCTCATCTGCTCTGTCTTGTGGATTCCTGTCCCTTCTGCTTCCTGCCGGTCCTTTCGTGGCATATTTCTCATACGCCGTGTCCTCCTTCTCCTTCTTCACTCTAACAGGAGAAGACGCTGATGGCTCAGTCCGTGCCTCATGTTTCTCTTCCTTCAGTGCTTTTTTCTTCTCTTTCTTCTCCTTTTTCTTTTTTTTCTTCTCCTTTTTATCTGAATTATAACAACGTCATAACGCAATCAATTAGTCAAATAACAAAAAAAGTGTTTATTAGACACATTATAAGAAGAATAACATCTTGAAATCATCCTATCAACTGTAGTTACTGAACGGATATAACCTCTTCTCACCTTTTTTGGGCTTTTTCACAGGTACAGCGTGTTCTTCCTCAGATTCTGACTCAGAGGAGGAAGGTTGGGGGACTTTGGGAGCACATCCCTCTTCTCGTAAACGTTTAGTGATATCATCAATGTCATCTGTGTCCTTGGGTGGTCGATAATTTGCTACATGGTCCACACGTATGGTTCGGCCCTTAACCTTTAAAGCAGAAAGAAAAATTAAAATACAAATATATGCAACACATGCAGACACTATTATTTTCCTGATAATATGGGTTACTTTAAAAAAAATATGAATGAAATAAAAAAATGTGACCTCTTTATAACAAGATTATCACAATATTTTTCCCGTATCATACAATATTGATATTTATTACAATATTAATTTATAATTTAATATGGAACTAAATACTTTCCATATGTTTAGAGAGAATAAACGTAAACAATAAAACTCCACAAAGTAACATACCTTTTAATTTAAAACACCATGAAATCTGTTTTTTTTTCCTAAATCTCCTCTTTTTTCCATTTTATTTTTTATAGATTCTGTTTTACAATTCAATACAAATTTAATTTAAAAATGGTGTCTAATAAAACAAATTAATAAAACTGTAATCAGATTATTCTTTTATAATGTGATCAAATTAATTTAATTTATAACAAAACACTGCATTTATTATCATTATCACAGCATTATTATCAAACATGCTGTACAACATAACTGTATAAATTAATGAAAAATACATTGGATGTATGATATTCCTTAAAATTAATAATATTACTTTGAGAATTAGATTTTAGTAACCAATAGTAATATATTTCTGACATACACTTCCAGTCAAAAGATTTTTTTATGTTTTTAAATAAGTCTCTTGCTTACCAAGCCTGCATTTTTTTATACAAAGTACAGCAAAAACAGTATATTTTTTAAAATATTTTTACTATTTTAATAACTGTTTTCTATTTAAATATATTTTATAATGTAAATTATTCCTGTGATTTCAAAGCTGAATTTTAGCATCATTACTTCAGTCATATAATCCTTCAGAAATCATTATAATATTTTGATTTGATTTTTTTAATTATTTATTTTTTCGGAAAGAAATTATAAAATTCATACTTTTATTTCGCAAGGATGCTCTAAATTGATCAAAAGTGATGACAAAGACATTTTTTTAAATCAGATAAATGCTGATCTTTTGATCTTTCAATTCATCATAGAATCCTGAAAAATATATATATTACATATTAATAATAATAATAATAATAATTAAAAAATATATTTTTGAACAGCAAATCAGTGTATTATAATAGGAAGACCATGTGACACTAGACTGGAGTAATAATTCTGAAAATTTGGCTTTGATCACAGAAACATTCTAAAATATATTTAAAACGAAAGCAGTTATTTTAAATAGTCAAAATATTTCAGAATTTTACTGTTTTTGCTGTACTTTGGAGCAAATAAATGCAGGCCTTTTGAGCAAAGGAGACTTCTTAAAATAAAAAACATTAAAAATCATACTCTTCAGAAACTTTTGACTGGTATTGTATTTTTGACATAATTTGTTCAAGTTAAACCAGACTTTTAAAACCGAATTTTGACATGTTGCTGTGAAGGTCTTTTAGTTTTATTTTCAGTTTCAGTGTATATTTGACAGTATTTTTTTCCTCAAATGAAGAGGCATGTACTGACTGGCTGCTGTCACCTTTATTTCTGCTGTGTTATAGACTGTAAGATTAATCCATATCAAGTAAAAAAAAAAATGTCAACACATATTTTATCACAATCTCAATAAGATACTGTTTTATCACCCATTCCAAAGAAAGAAAAAAAAATCTCTATACATTCCCATGCAAAATCATTGACATTGAAAAATAATCTTAGTATATATATGTGTGAAAATGTTAAAATACGACTCTTTTGACAAGTAGAACATATTCCATTAGTAAACACACAACTGAATAAGCAACTGGAGAAAGCCTTTCACCTTGATTCCATTAAAGTTATCCACAGCCAGAATGGTGCTCCTTTGATCTTCATAGCACAGGAAGCAGAAGCCTTTGGATTTGCCCGTCTTTTTATCTCGCACCAAATTGATGTTGGCAATCTCTCCGTACCTGAGATGCACAGAGGAGGATTAAGCTTCACTAGGAGAAAAAAAACTCAAGACTTCTTTTAGCAAGAAATGAAGACGTGTTTGAAATGTAGGAGAGCAATTAGGACTTACTGAGAGAAAACACAGATGACGTCTCCCTCTGTCAGCTCATATGGAAGTCCACCTGGAGATTAAAACATGATTACATACAGTGCTGACTGGGTTAGCATTAAAGAAATTAAAAAAATAATAATAAAATAAAATGTTACATTTTTGAAACAGTTCTCTTTAGTCTGGTAAATAAATGTGAGATAAAACCAATAAATATAAATCACTTTGAAATTTACAAGGTCAAATCAACATTACTGCATTGTGTACTAGGATAGGCTTCAGAGAAGGACTGAGATCAGGCCATTTTGTACAGAAGCACACTTTTAGTGTGAAATAGGTGAATGCTGCCACCATCTGGCAGACTATGGCCCATCCCAGGGATCTCCAACCCTGCGCCTGGAGAGCTACTTTCCTGCAGGCTTCAGGTTCCATGCTGGTTCAACACCCTTGTCGGGTTATTTCTAAGTAACTCTGAAGACCTTATATAGCTGGTTCTGGTGTGTTTGATTTGAGTTAGAGCTGAAATCTGCAGGACATGAGCTCTCCAGGAGCAGGATTGGAGGCCCCTGGTTTATCCAGAGAGCAGTTTAGTGTCTATGAAGCAAATTTCACAGTATTGTTTAGTTAGCAAGCCAACTGAGTTTTGGCACACAGCCGCGATGTTAACCAATCACCCACCGATAAAGATCCAGGCGCTGTCCTTGTAGACTGAATGCCAGGACACAGTGTCTTTGACATCAAGTTGAGCCTCTCTTTCATTCAGTTCATTGATGAGTTTCACTTTGGTGAGCGGACTAAATATAAATAACAGACATAAAGAATATACATTTACTTATATTTTATTCTGTACAAATTGTATTGTCTCTAATATTACCATGTTGTGGCGTGTGCATCATAACATCAATGTTTATCAGAATTTAGGATTCTTCAATCAACTTATGAAGTCTTGAAAAATTAAACTTCTTCAAATTATGTTTTTAACATTTATTCACAAACATATATTCATGCCAATACAGTAAACTCTAATAATGGAAGGCTTTTTTCTCTGTGTATAACGAAAGAGCAGTCGTCTTAGTGTTTTTGGCTCATTTAATTTTCTTGTTATTTGTCGGTGTCTTATAATTAATTAAAAAGAATAACCGAATCGAGAATAAGGAAAGTAGTTTACATTCATGTTTTAGCAGATGGATAATTAGCATCTGGCTACTGCTGCAAAAACTAATGCCAGTTATTTAGCTTTCACTTTGTGACATTTCCCGTTTCAATCGTGAGGAGTCTAGTAATTTTCTTAGACCAATTAGAAACATATTGCAACAAATATTTCAGTGATATTTCAACTTATACATTCAAAACATCACTTACTTCATTGTGATGAGCCGCAGTCACTCCGGAAAGATTTATTTCCACTGGCGAGTTCCGTGGTTCGCACGTGGTACTATTTTCTTCCGGGTTAGGAACAAAGGATTGTAGGATATGTAGTTGACTGGTTTAGACTACTGGCGGAGTCTAATTGTGTGTTTGTCACTTAAAGTGTATTTCTCCACTTTGCAAATAATTTTACAACTGAACGACTAAACTTAATATAAAGCATACATTGATAGTTTTATTGGCATAAAATGTCTTCAATAAATTAAAAAAGTAGCTTAAACTGGACACCAGTGGCAGGATTCTTGAATGAATAGAAAGATCAGCATTTATCTGAAATAAAGCTTTTGCAACATTATACACTATACCATTCAAGAGCTTTGAGTCATAAGGGATGTGTTTGTGTGTGTGTATATATATATATATATATATATATATATATATATATACATACAGTCAAGCCTGAAATTATTCATACCCCTGGCAAATTCTGACTTAAAGTTACTTTTATTCAACCAACAAGTTTTTTTTGACCAAAAATGACTTCTCCCAAAAGATAATAAGACGATGTACAAGGATTTCTCAGCTTTTATTTACATTTGAACAAAAAGTGGCATGTCCAAAATTATTCATACCCTTTGCAAACTGTCACAGTCTATGGGAAAATCCAAAGTTCTATACCATTCCAAATAGTCCAAGCTGTTCTAAAGCATCCTAATTACCCTGATTCATTGGGAACAGCTGTTTTAATCAACTCAATAGGTGAAAAATAGAAGCTCTCTGCTGTTGGTTTGTGGACAGTCATGGCTAGCTAAGACAAAGGAGCTCACTGAGGACCTGCAGCTGCACATAGTGGCTGCTCAAAAGTCAGGAAAGGGCTATAAGACCATATCCAAATGTTTTGAAGTTCCAGTGGCTACAGTGCAAAGTATTATTAAAAAATACAAGACGTTCCGCACTGTAAAAAAATCTCAGAGGACGTGGTCGGAAGCCAAAAGTGACACCTGTGCTGGCCAGGAGGATCACCACCAAGGCCATCCTGATGAATCTGGGCTCTGCTGGTGGCAACTTCTCAAGGCAGACAGTCCAATGGACACTGCACACCGTTGGGTTCCACGGACACAGACCAAAGAGGACACACTTCTCCAGATAAGGCACACAAAAGCTTGCTTGGCCTTTGCAAATGCTCATCTGGACAAAGAAGAAGACTTCTGAAGACTTCTACTGGCAAAAATACCAGTGGAGACATGCAAAAAGCTGGTCAGCAATTACAGGAAGCATTTGATTGCTGTAATAGCCAATAAAGGCTTTTCTATTGATTATTGAGAAGGGTATGAATAATTTTGGACATGCCACTTTTTGTTCAAATGTAAATAAAAGATGTGTAATATTTTTTTCCACAATGATGCCTCTTGTACATCGTCTTATTATCTTTTGGGAGAAGCCTGTGTGATTTCTGGTCAAAAAAATTGCTGGTTGAATAAAAGTAACTTTAGGTCAGAATTTGCCAGGGGTATGAATAATTTCGGGCTTGACAGTATATATAAATGAAATTAATACTTTTATTTAGCAAGGATATATTGATCAAAAGTCATAATAAAATTACAAAATGTTACAAAAGATTTCTATTTCAGATGAATTCTGTTCTTCTGAACTTTCTATTCGTCAAAGAAAACTGAAAAAATTCTACTGTATTCAACATAATAAAAATAAATGTTTTTTTTTAGCAGCAAATCCGAATATTACAATGATTTCTGAAGGATCATGTGAATGATGCTAAAATTTCATCTTGGAACACACTTTAAACATTTTAAAATATATTCAAAAAGAAAACAGTTCAAACAAATGCAGAGTTGGTGATCAGAAAAGACTTTATTAAAAAACATTAAAAATCCTACCGTTCAAAAACTTTTGACTGGTAGTGTATCTCTACTTAAACTGAAACTACTTTGCTGTCCCTGGAGGAAGGAAGTTTGTTTTACCACTGCATGTTTTTTTTCAGACTGCATTTCATTTAGACTATGAAAATAATAACACAATTGGCTTTGGGCCCAGTGTAATGGGCCAAGAATTCCTAGTGACGCCACTGTCTCAATGAGATAATCATTGTCCCATGGTCATCACGATTAAGCAACTGTATACACACTATAAACACCATTGAAAACACACAAAGAGATCAGGTGAGATTCATGCTTTATATAGACCAGCATCAAAGCAAATACTAAAATAATTTCTATTAGCAATGTTAGATGTATAAGAAGAGAAACATTTTCAATCAAATTGTTACAATTTATTTATATTGTGCTGTTCACACTGAATATTGCACAAAACCATTTTACAAAATCTTACATTTTATTAAAAGGGTTCTGCCATAACCCCCTTAGGCCAGATGACAATTATGATGACAAACCCTCTAAAAACATACAATGCAAACAGTGTTTAATTTATTACAGTCATATATTTTACAACTGGGAAAAAAATATGGACATGAGAACTAAGTGCTTTGGTTATATTTTTGCACATACTATACTCATTGCAGGCGGAAAAATAAAGCAAATAAAATTGCGTCTGTTTGTATTTGGCAGATACTCTGGGTTTCACATCCATTAAGGGATAAAGCAGTTATGTAGACCTTTTACAGTTTTCTACACTCTTAAAAATAAAGGTGCTTTAAAGGGTCGTTTACAGCGATGCCATAGAAGAAGCATTTTTGGTTTCACAAATAACCATTCAGTCAAAGGTTCTTTAAAGAACTATCTCTTTCTTAGTTCTCTTAGTTTCTCTTTTTTTTATATTCTAAAGAACCTTCTTTTGCCACAAAGAACCTTTTGTGAAACAGAAAGGTTCTTCAGATGTTAAAGGTTCTTCATGGAACCAGGGTTCTTCTATGGCATCATAAAGCACCTATATTTTAAAGAGTTTATGGCCAATGGACTAAAAGGATCCCAATCTATTGGAAATACTTTCCGGATGTTGTTCAGTAATTGTGACAGACCTACTGTAATTTAATGGTGTGGCTAGCATCTTGTCCTGACATGTTACTGACTGGGTGACAGTTGGGTGGTCTGTGGGGTATCTGTCCACTGTCTCAGAGTGTTTCACCTGACACAACCTGACTTTAATGTGAGTGAAGATCTCACAGATCTGGTTTCTCACCTCTTGTTGCCAGCAAGCATAAACAAGGGGATTTATTAAGGAGTTTGAAAGTCCCAGCAGCCAGAAATGGTTCTCCAAAAAGTCATAAAGTTTACATGTTGGACATGATACCTGCACAATACAGACCACAAAAAAGGGGCACCAGCAAAGCGTAAAGCAGCCAACCAGCATGGCAACAGTCTGCAGGGCTTTTACATGACCCCAGTAACGGCTACATGTCAAAAAGCGTGAGCCTGCTAGCTGGGCACGGATGCGCTTCTGGTGGCCACATGCAATTTTCAGAATGTCCATGTAAATATAGATGAAGACTGAGAGTACTGGAAAGAAAAAAAGGCAGAAGAGGACAATGATGCTCTTTGGCTCTATGACGGAGAAGAATGTGCAGACGTTGTGGTAGTCTGCCTTCTGCAACGGTTCCAAAATGCATGGTGAAAATCCTATAGTCACTGCGATGAGCCAGACAGAAACCAGAGCCCCAGCAATAATCTTATTGTTCATTAGCTGGGAATAGCGCAGTGGCAACTTTATAGCTACGTAGCGGTCCAGTGAGATCAAGAACATGGTTAGGATAGAGGCCGCAGACGGTGCAATGACACAGGTCATGCGCAACAAACAAATGCCCTTTTCCATGGAGGCTGTCGTTCCCTTGAGAGCATCGGTGGCAATGCCAGTGATAGCCACGCCAACCAGGATGTCCGCTATGGATAGGTTTAAGACATAACACCAGCTCTGGCAGCCCCTCTTGCGAATGAGCAGGACCAGCGCAATGGCGACTAAAAGGTTGGTGAAAATGATTAAAATGGATCCCACACTAAGAATACAGCCCACGGTCACTACTTCTCTTTTTATCACAGCAGGGGTTGTGACCTCTGGACTGGATGATGTCACTACGTAGTTTTCCCTCATAGTTTCCAAAGATGTCTGCTGAGTCACATTGAAAGCGATCATTGTTGCATCCAGTATACTTTTTTTCAAAGTTGGTAAGAACTTCAATAGTTTAAACAGAAGACACTTGACACAAAACTGTAGATTTTCTTTCCTCCCATTGGTAAAAACAAAACATCTTCTCTCTTTAGCTGCTGTAGTTTTGTTTGCCCGCCCCTTGTTCTGTCTGGCTGTCATCCAGGTCCCATCAGAGCATACTTCCTACTTGAATCGGCTATATCCAGGAACATGCGACTATTTTGAATTTACAACCTAACCTTACTAATGTCCAAAGACATCTGTTTTGTTGACTGGATCTTTATCCTTGACTTTTCATTAGGAAATATTCTCAGGATAATTCTCAGATGTTGAACTGTTCCTTGCTTGAAAAAGTGATGAGAAGCAGATGAACTCCTTTCTCATGAAAATCCGTTCTCGTCATAGTGGGTAAGTCCAGTACATTTAACAGAGAACATATTCCAACTGAAGAAAAGATGTCCAGAGGAAGGATTCCAAGTGGGTAGTCATTCTTGTTTTCATTCTTGTAGTCATTCTTTTATTCAATCTTTCAGATTTGTTTGGCCTTAGGATGAAGACAAAAGATCATTTCTTTCATTTAAAATGGGGTGCTGTGCCAGTGTCTGTTTTGTCAGCCGCAAATCTGAGATGTCTCTCT
>NC_133379.1:5553023-5624898 GCF_049309525.1 Garra rufa
AGAAAACGTGCAGCGAGAACTGACACAAAAGAGAAGTATTGTTGAATGAAGTCTGTATTTTTGTTTTATTTGCACACAAAAAGTATTTTCGTAGCTTCATAACATTACGGTTGAACCACTGATGTCACATGAACTGTTTTAAAAGTAACCTCTCTGGTGCTTGACCGTGTCAGTTGCTGTCTATGCAGGGACCGTAAGCTCTCGGATTTCATAAAAAATATCCTAATTTGTGTTCTAAAGATGAACGAAGGTCTTACGATATAAACATCTCAGGATGTTTAAGCAAACGGACTTATCCAATTCTTTGAAAGTTAATTTACTAAATCCAGTCGATGGTATATATTAGAACTAGTGGTGGGCCGTTATCGGCGTTAACGTGCTGCGTTAACGTGAAACTCTTATCGCGCGATAAAAAAAATATCGCCGTTAATCTATTCTCAAATTTGGGTTTGGAGCTGGGTCTAAACTACGCAAGCTATGATGACTTTCACCTTGATAGTTTAACGCGGATGTATACCGAAGACTATAGAATATGGTTGCGCGTTTATGTCTCCTCCGCCAAAACACAGATGGGATCGCGTCGTCCTCCATTCATAAAAACCGAATCTACTATAGCGAAATGCCACGTAAATTCGTCGTTTTTTGGATTCATAAATCAAATGTTGGTCAGTCACTTAATTCAAATCGCGATATGGACTAGTGTATGTGAAAACTGAAATGCAAAAAGACCGTTTTAATATGAATCCGATATGTTCCGTTTGCCTAGCTGTATGTATGCATTGCGGAGACGCGCTTTTACTACACGCATACTGAAACACACGTGACGCTCCCGGTAATTTTTGGCATTTTCATCTCACATGAACAGATAAACTCAATCTCCCAAACTGCTGTGAGTGTCACTTTTACCGTTTCATTTTTATGAAAACTAGCATCATATCATACTGTATGACACAGAAACTTCACGGCAACCTGTCAAAATAAAAGTACGGTGTAACATGTAATGGGTTGGGTAGGTGTTGACGTTAAAAAAAAAACACAATCTAATAGGTAGAAAAAATTATTTCATTGTTAGTTAGTTAGTAAACACAAGTACATCTAATTGAACATAATTTATTTTCATCAACAAATTATCATAGAACAGCTTTATGAGCTTTATGATCCATTCTCAAAGACTTTAAGTCATTATTTGGGCAGCACACATATTCTGAATGCCTTCAGCAGAATTCAAATTAGCCATTTTAATCTAGATTAATCTAGATTAATTCCAAAATTTAATCTAGATTAATCTAGATTAAAAAAATTAATCTATGCCCACCCCTAATTAGAACACACCTCAATGACCATCTCTGCTGTTTCTGAAGGCATGTGAGAAGCAGGGAGATCTCCTTCTGTGTGAAGGGCAATGCTGTGGGGCATTCCATCTACAATGCACTGGCCTGAACGAGCCTCCTGCAGGGAAATTTTTATGTCAGGAGTGCACTTCTGGTAGGAGCTAGCTTCATACTTCACACATCAACAATTTAAAAAAAAGTCTTGACGTAATTTTACAGTTTTACTGCTCTTTGATAGCTGGTTTTGTGAATATTTTACTAGGTATACACTCATGCTTTTCTTGTAAGAGCATGGGTGAGGACGTCAGGCGCTGTATGCTTCCAGGATGTGGAAAGTTTTACCACGGGGAGTGTGCTGCCAGCCATGCACCCACAGTACCTTTGAATCGGGCTTTTCGCTGCCCTCTACACGCCTGCCTGTCATGTTTCATCACAAACCCTACCAATCCATCTGTATCTAAAGGTTTGTTGTGCTTAGAGCAGTTACGTTCCTTATCGGGTTATGCTACATACAGGAAGGGAAAAAAATTATCCCCTGCTGATTTTGTTTGTTTGCCCACTGACAAAGAAATTGCCAGTCTATAATTTTAATGGTAGGTTTATTTGAACAGTAAAAAATCCAGAATAATGCATTTTCAAAAAAGTTATAAATTGATTTGTGTTTTAATGAAAGTGAAATAAGTATTTGATCCCCTATCAATTAGCAAGATTTCTGGCTCCCAGTAGGGTTGTGCCGATAGACGATAGTATCGTGTATCGACGATAGTCAGAGATATCGCCTGTTGCTGATGCCTTTGACGATATTTAGACGATTATTATTATTATCCGTCAACAAAGAACTTAACATTAGCAATGCAGCACAGAGAGTCTGTTCTAGGATGCTTCAGAAACTTGCCGCGGTATAAACACACGCATAGAGAGGCCACAGCGCCTTAACGCACCTCGTGCAGTGAAAATGGGAGATTTTCATCATACAGTACGGTGGTAGATTCTAAAGGGAGTGTTATATTATATTAGCATTGCAGTCATTAGGATAACAGAGGTAGTAAAACCTGGTTCAGGCTGAATTAATTACGATGTATCATAATCAGTCTGTATATAGTAAACATAAACAGTCATCTCAGTAACGTCTATAGGCGTTAATTAGAATTACGATGCGATCAGATGGCGCTAAACATACGCACGTGAATTACACGCGCATCTCTTCTCCGCATTCAGTATGAACTGAACTACAACATCACCTGATGATAACGGTCAGACATAACAGCGGTAACATTATCGCAATATGACGGGTAAAGAAAGATTCATTCATTTACATTCTGGCACGCACATTTACAACTCACTCACTGACGATAGCAGAGAATGAAACCGAAAGTAACTTGAACAACTCCGGCAGAATTACAGTCAGCGCTCTGTACACGCACAACTTAATCATATGCCAAAAGAAAGTCTACCTTTACAAAACGAATAAGGAATTTAGTACATAGATAATTAATTAAATTAGCACGATAGTATCGTGTATCGGCGATCTCTCAGGCTGACGATAGGGCGATATGAAAATTGAGCATATCGCCCAACACTAGCTCCCAGGTGTCTTTTATAGAGATATGGAGCTGAGATTAGGAGCACTCTCTTAAAGGGAGTGCTCCTAATCTCACCTTGTTACCTGTATAAAAGACACCTGTCCACAGAAGCAATCAATCAATCAGTCAAGACCAAAATTCTGTCCAAGGACATTAGGGACAAGATTATAGACCTACACAAGGCTGGAATGGGCTACAAGACCATCGCCAAGCAGCTTGGTGAGAAGGTGGCAACAGTTGTGATTATTCGCAAATGGAAGAAAAACAGAATAACTGTCAGGCTCCCTCGGTCTGGGGCTTCATGCAAGATCTCACCTTGTGGAGTTTCAATGATCATGAGAACAATGAGGAATCTGCCCAGAACTACACGGGAGGATCTTGCCAATGATCTCAAGGCAACTGGCACTATAGTCACCAAGAAAACAATTGGTAACACACTACGCCGTGAAGGACTGAAATCCTGCAGCACCCGCAAGGTCCCCCTGCTCAAGAAAGCACATGTACAGGCCCATCTGAAGTTTGCCAATGAACATCTGAATGATTTAGAGGAGAACTGGGTAAAATTTTTGTGGCCAGATGAGACCAAAATTGAGCTCTTTGGCATCAACTCAACTCGTCGTGTTTGGAATGAAGGAATGCTGCTTATGACCCCAGGAACACCATCCCGGTGGAAACATTATCCTTTGGGGATGTTTTTCTGCTAAGGGTACAGGACAACTGCATCAAAGGGACGATGGACGGGGCCATGTACCATCAAATCTTGGGGAAGAACTTTATTCCCTCAGCCAAGGCATTGAAAATGGGTCGTGGATGGGTATTCCAGCATGACAATGACCCAAAACACATGGCTAAGGCAACAAAGGAGTGGCTCAAGAAGAAGAACATTAAGGTCCTGGAGTGGCCAGACCTTAATCCCATAGAAATTGGAAATGCGTTTTTCTGGATTTTTTTGTTGTTATTCTGTCTTTCATTGTTCAAATAAACCTACCATTAAAATTAAACACTGATAATTTCTTTGTCAGTGGGCAAACGTACAAAATCAGCAGGGGATCAAATAATTTTTTCCTCACTGTATAACACTGCCCCAACAAACATTATCAGCTGCATCTAAGAACAGCTGGTTGGTGGCAAAAATATAGTCTGAATTGCACGTTTGTATCAGTTATGAGAAAGTTCATTCAAAATTATTTTTAATTATTCTTAAAGATTTATCTTAAGTGAGCGTTATAATTAGATCATCTACGTGTAAAATATGAATGCAAAAAATAGAGGAAATTTTCATGAACAATTAAATATCCAATGTCAAACCAATAGCCAATATGGTACCAATATATCACACTAACAAACATCTAAATCACACATATTTCAAATTTGCATGCTTTTATTATGAAATTATTAAAATATAAACTCACAATTCTGAGAAATATACTTGCAATTCAGAGAAATGAAGTCGCAATTCTGAGAAATAAAGACTTTTTTTCAGAATTGTGAGTTTATATCTTGTAATTCTCAGAAAATCTTTTTCTCCCTTAAAATTGTAAGGGAGATTGTATAGCACAATTGCAAGTTATAAAGTCAGAATTGCACGTTTTATCTTGCAGTTACTTACTTTATTTCTCACAATTGTGAGATTATATCGTGCAATTCTGAGTGTGTTCTGAGTTTATGACAGGAACAGGATGGACCAAATATGGGCACATGAGGGAGAAACCAACACAAACAGTCCAATGGGGGGTGTGACAGTTTATATCTTGCAATTCTGACTTTATAACTTGCAATTGCGAGTTTATATCTCACAATTATAAGAAAAAAAGTCAGAATTGCAAGTTTGTATCTCGCAATACTGAGAACAGTATTGTAAGATAAAAATGTGCAATAACCTTTTTTTTTTTATTTCCATACCCCCAGCTTGCAAATCACCACAAAAATATTTTTGTCTAAATATTTAAGAACATGAGATTTGCTAAAGATGACATTTAACAGTGTTATTCATTTTTTTATTATTCTTAAAGATTTACTTGTGTGAGTGTTATAATTAGGTCACCTAAATGTAAAATCTGAATGTAAAAATAGAGGGAATTGTCATGACAAATTAAATATCAAACCAGTAACCAATATGGTACCAATATATCACACCACATCTAAATCACACATATTTCGAATTTGCATGCTTTTGTTATGAACTTCACTGTATTTTGTGTCTCAGGCCAGCTAACCCGCTGTATCCGATGCCCTGTGGCATATCATGCCAATGATTTCTGCATACCTGCTGGGAGTGTCACACTCACTGAGAGCAACATTGTGTGTCCCAATCACTTCACACCAAGAAAAGGTTGCCGCAACCACGAGCATGTCAACGTCAGCTGGTGCTTCGTCTGCTCAGAAGGTTAATTTCAGTGCTCTTGGACACCAATATCCATTACAATTTGCATCTTTGATTTTATGTGCATTAAACTTTTTTTAAATGACTTTCAAAATGATTTATCCAATTCAACCTAAAGAACCTTTCATGTCAACTTTATATGATCTCATTAGACAAATTTTCTCATCCAAAACACTTCCTCTCTGTATCTGTATCACTTCTCTCTACAGGAGGTAGTCTGCTGTGTTGCGAGTCATGTCCTGCGGCGTTTCACCGAGAGTGTCTGAATATCGACATGCCCGAAGGCAGCTGGTACTGCAACGACTGTCGTGCTGGAAAGAAACCGCACTACAAGGAGGTAGTGTGGGTGAAAGTTGGCCGCTACAGGTCAGCAACCACAAAACCCACTCTTAACTTCCCAACATTTAATGTCATCAATTGCTGGCTTTTAGTATCATTGTACACAACTGTATCTGCTCTACTGTTTGATAGATGGTGGCCGGCAGAGGTTAGCAATCCCAAAGACATTCCCGAGAATATCCTACGCATGAGACATGATGTCGGAGAGTTCCCAGTTCTTTTCTTCGGCTCTAACGATTACCTGTGGACTTACCAAGCCCGAGTTTTTCCCTACATGGAAGGTGATGCCAACAGTAAAGAGAAAATGGGAAAGGGAGTTGACTCTACCTATAAGAAAGGTATATTTTGTAACTAATTTCATTTTGCTTTTGCTATCACCATTGCTAGTGCATTATTGCTTTTCTAAGCAATCATATTAACATTTTTAGTGAACAAAACTGGTGTTAAAATTGATCAGCCAGTAGAGTATAAAACATTGACTTTCAATTAATAGACAAAAAAAAAATCACAATTTCTGATTTCAAAAATCCAAATGTTTTATCTGGTTCAGCTTTGGAAGAAGCTGCAGTAAGGTTCAAAGAACTGCAGGCCGAGAAAGAACTACGGCAGCTGCAGGAGGACAGACGAAATGACAAGAAACCTCCACCATACAAACATATTAAGGTTAATGCTCCTCCGAGACACTATGAGATTATGATTGCTAGCTTTATATAATGATTTTACAAGTTTTAACTTGGTCAATTCCTTAGGTGAACAAACCAATTGGCAAAGTGCTGATCATCTCAGCAGACCTTTCTGAGATTCCACGCTGCAACTGCAAAGCGACAGATGAAAACCCCTGCGGTATGGATTCAGAGTGCATCAACCGCATGCTGCTGTACGAGTGTCACCCACAGGTGTGTCCCGCAGGTGAGCGCTGCCAGAACCAGTGCTTCACCAAACGACAGTACTGCCAGGTGGAGATCTTCAGAACGCTCTCTCGAGGCTGGGGGTTACGCTGTGTGCACGACATCAAAAAGGTGAAACATTTAAATGACAAATGTTTTTTTCCAAAACCTGAGCTGATTTCAAATGTTCATAATGTGCAAGGACTCCATTAACCATATGAACACTGGCACTCACCATTTTTAGTTGTGTAAACACACGGTTTACATTTACACTGATCAGGTATGTTAGTAAGTTGGATATATGAGGCAGCAAGTGAACATTTTGTCCTCAAGCGTAATTATTTTAGCAAGTTTGACAAGGGTCAATGTGATGGCTAGACGACTGGGTAAGAGCATCTCCAAAACTACAGCTCTTGTGGGGTGTTCCCATTCTGCAGTGGTCAGTATCTATCGAAAGTGGTCCAAGGAATTGTCGACAGGGTCATGGGCAGTCAAGGCTCACTGATGCACGTGAAGAACAAAGACTGGCCTGTGTGGTCCAATCCAACAGGCAAGCTACTGTAACTCAAATTGCTCAAGAAGTTTAATGCTGGTTCTGATGGAAAGGTGTCAGAAAACACAGTGCAGCGCAGTTTGTTGCATATAGAGCTGCACAGCCACAGACCAGTCAGGGTGCCCACGCTTATCCCTGTCCATTGTTGAAAGAACTGGACCATGAAGCAATGGATAAAGGTGGCCTGGTCTGATGAATCACATTTTCTTTTACATCACATGGATGGCCGGGTGCGTGTCCGTTGCTTATCTGGGGAACACATGGCACCTGGATGCATTATGGGAAGAAGGCAAGGCTACTTAAGCATTGTTGCAGACCATGTACACCCTTTCATGGAAACGATATTCCTTGGTGGCTGTGGCATCTTTCAGGAGGATAATGTGTCCTGCTACAAAGCAAAAATGGTTCAGGAATGTTTGAGAAGCACAACAATGAGTTTGAGGTGTTGACTTGGCCTACAAATTCTCCAGATCTCAATCTAATCAAACATCTGTGGATGTGCTGAACAAACAAGTCTGATCCATGGAGGCCCCACCTCGCAATTTACAGGACTTAAATGATCTGCTGCTAACATCTTGTTGCCAGATACCACAGCACACCTTCAGGGGTCTAGTGGAGTCTATGCCTCGAGTGGTCACGGCTGTTTTGGCAGCAAAAAGGGGACCAACACAACATTAGGTATATTACTTACTCCATTAACTAACTTTACAAACTTGGAAAACAGCAATAAACCGATGCCAGAGTCAAGGCACTTCTCCATTCTCCAGTTATGAATGTTGCGACTAAATGATGCTGCTGTTGGCTGGCTTATGTCACTTCAGAGTTCCCACTGGTGGTGCAAATGCAACAAGGAAAATTGCCCTAGTTCTCAGGGGACTGCCCTGGTGGCTAGTTCCTATAAATGAGTTCCTGTAACTAACCGGTGTGACATGCACGCCACACGAAAACATACTTCCCTTGTCTGTGTAGACTTGTGCATTAACAACAGTGCATTAAATAGTGCTTTACACTTTCAAAACAGAGTTCCATTAGTTCCATTCTCATTGTTACTAGAAAATACTTTAAAGGGCTTGTGTTTTCAACTGTGCATAAGGTGGAGCAGAACGTAGAAGATGAAGTATACCCAGATCTTAAAGGGATACTCCACCTAAAATAAAGAGTTCTTTCATTGTTTACTTATCCTCACACTGCCCCAGATGTACAGTGCATTGCAAAAGTAAATTACTTTTTTTGCACATCAATCTACACTCCATACACCATAATGACGAAGCATACAACAGGTTTGTAATAACTTTAAAAAAAATAAAATAAAAAATAAAAAAAACCCTGAAATGACTCCATTGCATAAGTATTCACTCCCTTTTCTGAGACACTTGAAATTTAGCTTAGGAGCACTCACATCGCTTGTAGATGTTACTACACTTCGATTGGAGTTAGGATGTGGTAAATTCATTTGAATGAGTATGATTTGGAAAGGCACACACCTCTCAGAAAAGGTCTAACAGCTGAAAATGCATATCAGAGAAAAAAACTATCCCTGATGCCAAAATAACTACCTGTAGAGCTCAGAAACAGGTTTGTGTGAATACACAGATCTGGTAGCCTGACAAGCCAGACCCACATAAATGTAGGGTCTGGGCACTCTCCATAGACAGCGCTCAACCGGAGGGGCGGGATAAATGGTTGTCTTTCAAACTCCCTCTCCACGCAATAGGATAGCGCTACAACCAATCAGAGCAACGAAGAAGGTGACGTAGTCAACTCCAAATACATCCTTCTTTTGTAAGAACGACCTCAGTGCAGTTTCTTGTTCTTTTCTCAGAGAAAAGCTTAACTTCAAGTCTTAAAGAGTGGCGGCCAAAGCCGATTCGAAAGAAAGTTGTTCGCTAACAGCAGCCATCGCTCTCTCTCTCACGTGTAATTCACGGAACCAGAGAACGTCTGACGGAACTTATGGTCACAGGTCAGTCGTCATCATGTTAAGCCCGCCCACCGACTCGTGATTGGCCCGGTCGATTTTGGATTTTTGGAAATTTCAAGTGAACGGAGAGTTACTAGACTGCCCTTAGAAGCAAATGTAATTTGCTGCCGCTAGGGGCGCGTCTAGATTCTAGGCTACAGATCTGGGGAAGAGTTAAAAAAAATCTGCTGCATTGAAGGTTCACAGAGGCATGTAGCTTCCATTATCTATAATGGAAACCGCTTGTAACAACTAGGACTCTTCCTAGGGCTGGCCAAACTGAGCAATCTTGACAAGATTCTCTGGTCTGATGAACCTCAATTCCAAGCATCATGTTTGAAGGAAATCAAGCACTGCTCATCACCTCCAGAGTACCATCCCAAAAGTAAAGTGTGCTGGTATAAGCCTCATGCTGTGGGGCAGAGTAGAAGAAAAGCTTAGTGCACCAAAATATTGAGATAACCCAGTCTAGAGCATTCAGAACCTTTAGAGTGGGCAGAAGGTTCACCTTCTAACAGGGCAATAACCATAAGCATACAGCAAGAATGGCTTATAGATAACTCTTTGAATGTCCTGCAGTGGCCCAGTCATAGCCTGGGCTTGAATCTAATCAAACATTTCTGAAGAAACCTGAAAATGTCTGCCAGACCTCATCCAAGCTGACAGGGCTTAAGAGTTGAAGAGTTGAGGCGAAGAATTATTCACATTTAATTGCCAAATGTTGATGTGCAAATCTTGTTGCATTAATATCCAAAAAGACTTGAGGTTGTAAAGGTGCTTCAGCTAAATACTAAGTTAAGTGTATGAATACTTATGCAATGTACATAACAAATGTGAAAAAATGAAGGGAATGAATACTTTGCAAGGCACTGTACACTGATCATTTGGATCAATTTTCCCATACATTGGCTATGTACAAACTTCTACAACAGTCCATTTCCTCCCTCTAAAATATACCTAGAGAGACAGTGTGAATTTGGATATAAATAGCTTTAGTTTGCTTTAGTCTGCTTTCTAATAAATTCTTTGTTTTTAATCTTCAACCCAAGGGAGGATTTGTTAACGAATATGTTGGAGAGGTGATTGACGAGGAAGAATGTCGTGCCCGGATTAAACATGCTCAGGAGAACAATATCGGCAATTTCTACATGCTTACATTGGACAAGGTGAGATTTTACTACAACACTAGTTTAATTTCAGTGATTTCTGTTATGGGGAACTTAATATGTTGCTTTGCTGTTTCTGGAAGGATCGAATTATTGATGCCGGGCCCAAGGGAAATGAAGCCCGTTTTATGAACCACAGTTGTCAGCCAAACTGCGAGACGCAAAAATGGACAGTCAATGGAGACACACGTGTTGGGCTTTTTGCGCTTACAGATGTCTCAGCTGGTAAGTCAAATTTCATTTGTATGTGGAATATATTAGTACAGGCTTGCATTTAAACCGCTTATGCATAAACATTTAAGTGCTGATGTTTTCTTCCAAGGCACTGAGTTAACATTCAACTATAACCTTGAGTGTCTGGGAAATGGGAAGACGGTGTGCAAGTGTGGTGCATCTAATTGCAGTGGATTCCTGGGAGTAAGGCCAAAAGTAAGGAGATGATCCCCAGAGGTCATCTTTTGTGCAATATAATATCATGCTATAACTAATGACAGATTGCTAATTAGTTTGACCAATATGTTTTTCTTGGGATTATACTGTGGATATTTTAGAATCATTATTATTAAAAAGAAAAAAATACTGGGAAACCTATTATCTATTGTAAAAAGTAATTAGAAAAATGTATATTAATAATAATAAAATCATCATTATATAAAGTGCCTTGCGAAAGTATTTATAGAACAGGTTTTTAACTTATTTGCAAATTTATTAAAAAATAAAAAACTTGAATGATTCCATTGCATAAGTATTCATACCCTTATCTGGGACAGTCACCTTCCAACAAGACAATGACCCTCAGCAAGAGTGGCATATAGTCAACTTCATAGTGAATGAAACAGCCTGGGCTTGAACCCAATCAAACATTTCTGGAGAAACCTGAACATGTCTGCCAGACCCCATGCAACAGAGCTTGAGAGGTGAAGAGGTGAGGCGAAGAATGGCAGATAATTGACAAATGTTGATGTGCAAATGTTGTTGAACCATACCAAGAAAGACTTGAGGCTGTAAAGGTGCTTTAACTAAGTACTAAGTTAAGGGTATGAATACTTATGCAATGTACTTATTTGAGTTTTTTTGTTTTTAATAAATATATGAAGTTGCAACAATTCTGTTTTTGCTTTGTCATTACTGTGCATGGAGTATAGATTGATGTGGGAAAAAAGTAATTTGAAACAGTTTACCATAAGGCAGCAACATAAAAAACGTGAAAAAGATAAAGGACCATGGTATGAAGTTACGATTTCTTTCGCAAGGCACTTTAATGATCATTAATGAATGAAAATATACAGAGGGAAACCCATAATGTATATGGTAATAAAATATAATCAAAAATAAATGTACAAAAATACTAATCCGACACTGAAACGAAAATAACTGATACAATTTTCTAATGTAAGCTTGTCAGATGTTTCACAGTAACATTTTTGATATCCAAAGCAAATTCAGTAAATTCCTTTCTGCTTTGATAAGTGATTGTAGTTAAACATCAACTCTGTGTCTATCAGAACAACCCTCCATCAGATGATAAAGGTCGTAAACTGAAGAAGAAGTCTCAGATGAAGCGTAAGTCCCAGCAGGAAGTTATCAAGGAGCGGGAAGATGAGTGCTTTAGCTGTGGAGATGGAGGACAGGTTGTGTCCTGCAAAAGGCCAGGCTGTCCTAAGGTTTACCATGCCGACTGCCTCAATCTCACTAAGAGACCTGCAGGTCAGTCTTAAAGAACCTCTCAAACACCAACTACTCTATGACCATAAAGTCACTAGTGAAATTTCACAATTCTCAATGGGGTCCTAATATGTTTTTACTCTTTTTGAATTTTTCCCAGTGTGAGGTGTGTATGTTTGAGCATAAAACATATACAAAGTTACAAATCTCAAAGTCCACTCCAAAGGGAGATATTTAGTTTTTTTAAAATCCCTTTTCAAGAACTACAACGAACGGCTTCTTTGGACTACAGCGTTTGTTTTCCGGATGCTATGAAGTCACAACACGGTCCATTAGAATATTATTCAAATAAATCCCGCCTACGGAAATTTGAATCATTGACGGGTGGGGGATTCGCCTAACTTTAGCGATGTAGCATGGACAGCCGCTTCTGGGATGCTTCAGAGAGATGCAGGGCGGCTGGTATAAACGCGAGCATAGACTAAAGTGGCCGCGACCTGCTCCAGTAGCCATGCTGGAGTTGACGTGTGCGGTATAGAGGATCGAAACACATGCGGAGCTGCGGCTGATATAAACACAGGCATTGACTAGAATGACCATCATCGGTTGCCGCGTCGGAGCCTTATGCTGGAGCTGGTTTCGGCCATGTAAATAATTAAATAAATTAGCACAATAATGATAATATCATGTATCGGCAATCTCGCAGACTGGCGATAGGACCAACACTACTGTAGCATATTATTTACTCACCCTCCATGCATCCTAGGTGTATATGACTTCCTTCTTTCAGACAAATGCAATCGGAGTTATATTAAAAATAATTGGGCACTCCCAAGCTTTAGAATGGCATAGACTGAACAGCATAGACCACATTTTTTCTCCATCAGTCCAAAACAAGTCGATCCATAATAAAAAGTGCCTCACATGGCTCCTGATGGGTCAGTAAAAGCCTCCTTTAGCGATCCGATGTGGTTTTTTAAGAAAAATATCCATATTTAAAATAGAATCACTTTCTAGTTTGCGCAGTTGTACACATAACTTGCTGCTTTGGGAAGGGGCAGTACTGAAATTCCATCTAAGCCAACCAATCACAACAGATTTCGTTTTTTAGAAGGCGGACCTTCATCAAACCCGGATATAAACGAGCCATTTGTGGCTGGGGAGAAAGCTATTGTAATAATTGTAAATTATGTGAAAAATAAGGCGTTTTTCAAACCACCAAGCATGAGCGCATGTTCTAGTGCACCCCCAAAACAAAATAAAGACTTTGTAAAAGAGCATAATAGGACCCCTTTAAAAAAAATGCTAAATCACTGTAAATGAAGTTTATACTTGATCATGCGTTGTGTTCTGAAATTATATGAGTTTTCCAAACCCGTAAGAACTTCCTTCATCTTCAGAACACAAATTTAGATATTTTTTATTAAATCCAAGTGCTTTCTGACCCTGAATAGACAGCAACAATATCACCACATTCAAGGCCCAGAAAGGTCGTATGGACATCGATAAAGTAGTCCATGTGACGCGTATGCGTTGTGTTGTGCTGACAGGGAAGAGAAGAAATTGTTGAATAAAGTTGTTATTTTTGCCCACAAAAAGTATGCTCATAGCTTCATAACATTAAGGTTAAACCACTGATGTCACATTGACTATTTTAACGATGTCCTTACCACCTTTCTGGGCCTTGAACCTGGTAGTTGCATTGCTGTCTATGCAGGGTCAGAAAGCTCTTGGATATCATCAAAAGTATCTTAATTTGTGTTCCGAGAATGAACGAAGGTCTTACGGGTTTGAAACGACATGCAATTAGTGAGTAATTAATGACTGAAGTTGTAAAAGTGACAAAATTATATCTGATTCATTTTTGAGTAATTTTTGAATCTTTTCAGTGAATCAACTGATCTGATTCACAAATCCAGTCTGAATCTTCACTGACTCCGCACTGAATGATCTGCACACAGCTGTTAACAGCCCACTGGAGGGGAAGATTATCGGTGAATAACTTGTTTTGCCTTTCAGGCCGTTGGGAGTGTCCTTGGCATCAGTGTGACTTGTGTGGGCAGGAAGCAGCTTCCTTCTGTGAAATGTGCCCTAGCTCCTATTGTGTCGAACATCGAGACGGCATGCTTTTTATATCCAAACTGGATGGCCGCTTGTCATGCAGCGAGCATGACCCCTGCGGCCCCGAGCCCCTAGAGCCTGGAGAGATCCGTGAATATCCCACAGACCTCGTGACAACATACCCTATAAACTTCATCCGAGGCGCTAAAACCAAATCCAAAACCCAGAACAAAACGGCTGTCCCGCAGGATCCCTCTCCCCCAGATATAGCCCCTCAGGTCTCCGTTAGCCCCTCCAGCAGCCCTCCACCACTTGACATCTCTTTGAACTGTGCATATTCACCAATTTCTCCCTGTGAAGAAGAAAAAGAAGAAGAGGAAGAAAGCTTGGTGCAATTAGAAAGGGATGATGAGAAGAGCGTAACTCAAGATAATTCAGAACGATCGAAGATAAAGAAGAAAACCGAAGTATGAAGGTTTAATCTATTGACGCAAACTGACCTGAGGTTTACATTTCCCAACAGACCTCTTTGTAGCCATGTTTTCTCGCACTACTTTCTCTGAGGGTATCTGATGTACGTTAACTTCTCACTATAACATACTTGAAGATGGTAGACAATACTTCATCTCCATCAGTAATCTCTTTGATGAAGACGACACAGGTTGACAAGAAAAACATGACTCAAACACTGACTAAACCGAACACCGAACCCACTTTATACAGCGTTATGCGATATCAGATTGCGACCATTGTTACATTTTTTTTCTTGCTACAGCTGGGACTATGAAAGATGTTGAACATCACAGAAAAGCAACAATGAAGAGAATGAAGATACAGTATTTAGAGAAAGGAATATATTTTTCCTTGGAAATGCCATTGCCTTCTTCATTAAGTCAAATAATAATGACTATAAACTCATTCACCAAAACTCATTTGTGCTGTATATTTGCTCTGTGAGCCAATGGTGCCGAATTTAAGCTTTGGGTAAATTTCACTTTTGAGTAAGTGGTTCATATACACTGCCTGGTCAAAAAAAAGTTGCCATTTGGATTTAAATAAGCAAATACAAAAGAGTCTGGAATCGGATCATTATTTCAGTGATTATGTTATTGGCATGTTATATGTTTGGCAGCTTTTTCCTTCTTAAACATGTCGGAAGACATACCCATGTACATATTCCTGAATGACGATGTTAAGATTCATTGGGTCCAAATTGTGAAAGACTGACCACCTCAGAGCCCTGTGGGGAAACATATAACATGTCAGAATCATACAGTGAAAGTATTCATACCCTTTATTTTTTTTACATTTTATGTTGCAGCCTTGTGTTAAACTGCTTTATTAATTTTTCCCACATAAATCTATACTCCATACTCCATAATGACAAAACACAAAACAGACTTTGCAAATTTATTAAAAATAAAACACTGACATAAGTACATTGCATAAGTATTCATACCCGTAACTCAGTACTTAATTGAAGCACCTTTACTGCATCAAGTTTTTTTTGGATATGATGCAACAAGTTTTGCATATTTGGCAATTATCTGCCATTCTTCGCCATTTTCAGGTTTCTTCAGAAATGTTTGATTTGGTTCAAGCCCAGGCTGTGGCTGGGCCACTTAAGGACATTTACAGAGTTGTCTATAAGCCACTCTTGCTGTGTGCTTAGGGTCGTTGTCCTGTTGAAATGTGAAACTTCTGCCCAGGTTCTGAATGTTCTGGACTGGGTTTTCATTAAGGCTATCTCTATATTTTGGTGCATTGAGCTTTCCTTCTACTCTGATGAGTCCCACAGTCCCTGCTGCTGAAAAACAGCCCACAGCATTGGGCTTCTACCAGCACACTTTACTGTTGGGATGCTACTGTGCAGGTGATGAGCAGTGCCTGGTTTCCTTCAAACATGATGCTTGGAATTGAGGTTCATCAGACCAGAAAACCTTGTTTCTCCGAGTCTGAGCATCCTTTAGGAGAGAATTGAGAGGATTGAGTTTGGCCACGCCACCATAAAGCCCAGATTGGTGGAGTGTTGCAGTGATGTTTGTCCTTCTGTAAGTTTCTCCCATCTGCATATATGATCATGGAGCTCAAGTAGAGTGACCATCAGCTCTTTGGTCACCAATTTAGCAAAGGCCCTTCTCCATCAATTCCTCAGTTTGGCCAGGAGGCCATCTCTAGGAAGAGTCCTAGTTGTTCCAAGCTTCTTCCATTATGGATAATGGAGGCTACATGCTTCTGTGAACCTTCAATGCAGCAGAATGTTTTTCTGAACTCTTCCCCAGATCTGTGCTTTGACAAAATTCTGTCTCTGAGCTCTACAGGCAGTTCTTTTGATCTCAGGGCTTGGTTTTTGCTCTGATATGCACTTTCAGCTGTTAGACCTTTTACTGAGTAGTTTGTGCCTTTCCAAATCATACTCATTCAAATGAATTTGCCACAGTTTAACTCCACCCAAAGTGTAGTAACATCTACAAGCAATATGAATGATCCTAAGCTAAATTTCAAGTGTCCCAGAAAAGGGTATGAATACTTATGCAATGGAATCATTTCTGTTTTTTATTTCTAATAAATCTGCAAAGTTGTTACAAACATGTTTTGTGATTTGTCATTATGGTGTATGGAGTGTAGACTGATGTGGAGGGAAAAAGTAATTTAAAGCAGTTTAACATAAAGCTGCAACATAACAAAATGTGCAAAAGATGAAGGGGTAGGAAGGAACTGTATTAATCACTGCAAATATAATTCAATCCTAAAATCTATCTAAAAGTATTTGCTCATTTAAATCCAGAGGGTGATTTTTCTGGCCAGGTAGTTTATTAAAGCCCTAAGTATACTTTGGGTTTTACGCAAAGGCTATATGCATACACTACGTGTCATGTAAATTTCGTCATCAGGATAGTACGCACGCACTGTGCATGTGCAGACCAATTTTTGTACCTGTGTGAACTCTGTATGCTTAGCTTGCACATTACTAATTACTTAGACAATGTGGCAACACTGGGCTAACCCATTGTTTTGAAAATTAAAAAAAAAAAACGTACACTGTAAAAAGTTTTCAACAGATTCAACTTAAAAACCTACGTTCAGCAGCTGCCTTAAGTTTTTAAGTTAAATCAGCTTAAAACTACAAGTCATTTTAACTTATTACAATCAAAATGAGTTGATTTAACTTGTAAGTTTAAATGCCTTAAGTTTATTTAACTTAACATTTTAAGGCAGCTGCTAAACTTAAGTTTTTAAGTTGATACTGGTGAAAACTTTTTACAGTGTAGTAGACTGAACAATTTATGGAGACCACTGCAACAATACAGAACAATAGGGTTAAGAGATACACGATATTGGATAAAATATCCAAAAGGCGCAGACATTGGATAAAAATAAATATTTCTAGCATGCACGTATCAATTACCTGTGTTTGTGTGCGCCATCAAATTAAGTTCACTAAGCACTTGCGTCAAAACTGAAGTTTACTTTGGACTTAAGAGTGAATTGACAGTAAATTGTGATTGTAATTAATAAGATTAAAATATCAGTGTCTCGATCCTAGCCAACTGTTTGAATAACTTGAAGACTATCATTTTGAAACACTTTTGTATAATAATCCAAACTTCGCCTGCTAACATGTTAAGACAAAAGCAGAATATTTACAAGTATGCTTATAATTTATGTTAGATAATTTAGAAAAATTCCCAGAATTGTCCTTAAATTAATCTGGCACATAATCCAGAAGATCCAGAAGTGTTTTGATTTAATAATATCCACTAAAGAAAATTGCTTGGTGTAAATTATGATGTGACTTTAAAGGTCAGCCGTGTGATTTTTTTTTTAAACACTTGTGGCATCCAACAGTTACAAAACTTTTAAACAAAAAGGAAGTTCTGTTTCAGCTTAGACAGTGCAACTAATGCGACTAGTCAGATAAGCAAAAAGATGGATCTTGCTGTATATATTTTTATACATTAAATCTATATGGAAAAAGGTGACAGGCTTCGCAAGGCTGATATTTAAACACTCCCAGTCAAGTCTTTGGCATTTAGTGAATTCATGTTAAATTTTCCATAAAGGCTGATATGATGACGTTCAACATACAATTTGAACTGAAACCGTGTAGTGTAAAACACTATTACTGGCAACAAAAGCCCTTTATAGTCTTCTGTGAAGCTAATGTATAGGACAAATGATTGTGGCTTGTTGCATGTCTACACTTCTGAAATGTCTCTGCCGGTTTTCCTTACCCCCATCTAAGTGTTTTTGAACAGCATTTCAATTTTTTTCCCTAAACTGTATTTATGTATATAGTTGCACTTAATAGTTTTAACGCTGCTCTAAGAGTCATTCCACTTAAGTATATTTCAGACAAATTTCAGGCAAAAGGGAAAAAAAAAAAAATCTGTTGCCTTGTTAGAGACTTTAATTGTGCTGTAGTGCTTTGTACAGAATAAACAACAGTACACACTTGTCGCTTCCTTGCTGCTGTTTTTACCGCCTCTTTGTATATACTTTGATCAAAATTGTAGTTTTTAATTTATTTATTGCATTTGACAGTCATTAATTGTTATTAATTAAATGTGAGCATAACTGTGGAAGTGTAAATCTCACAAAAACTGTCAACAAATGCTTGGGTGATATATCACCCCAAAATAAAAAATTATATTTTGCACAAAGAAAATGGCTATTTTCGGGGTAATTAAAGTGTTTTGAATTGCAACATTAATTGCATGACAATTTAGGCACATTTTCACATGCCTAATGTGTCTTCATCTAACATTAAGGCAGAAAAAAAATACATTTCTCATTAATGTAACAAATCAATAATATTTATATAAACTGTAAGCCATCAATGATACCATCTTGTATGCTGATAATAAAAGCTGAAAGCTGTATTACCGTAAAGAGATTTTTTGGGCAGAATTTGGGCAATTGTCATTACATTAGTGTCACAATGACAAAATGCAGCAACTATTTTTATTTTCTTTGTGCAAAAACAAAAAAAAACAAAAAACAAAACAAGAAGTACAGAGAGTTTTTGATGTGATTCCATTTCAGATCATTTAATTTAATAATTTCACTTGAATGTTTATGAAATGTGAGCTTTTTTTGTATTTTTTTGTCTTGTTTTCATTTTATACTGTATACATAATTATAAGTTCCCACGGTCACCTTACAGAGGACACATAAGGTTTTGGTAATGTACATAATAAATTCTAAATATTTATAATCAATTCAATGAATTCCAGTCCAAAAAAAAAAAAGATATGTGAAGGCAAGCAAGAATAGGCAGCAAAGGATGAATATGATATGTAGAAAAATAAATAAATGTTGAATTTAGGTTATTATCCCTCAGAGTTCTAAGATGCACTTAAAATATATAAAGCATATATTTCATCATCCCAATATCTGGCAGTCTTGAATGACTTAGTCTGCATTGCTTATATATGATTTTGATTCATTTAAACAAAACTTTCGGCTGAAGATCACATAGGTGTAATTTCACAGTAAAACGTAAGTAAAACAGTAACATAATTTTGTCCTGTAGGACATCCAGTGAAAATTGCACAATATCAGAATCTTTAAAAACAAATGCTTGGGAGATATATCATCCCAAAATAAAAACAAATTATATTTTGCACAAAGAAAATGCTGTCTATTTTCAGGATAATTAAAGTGTTTTTAATTAATTCAATACTTATGCAACGTTAATTGCATGACAATTTTGGTACATTTTCACATGCCTAATGTGTCTTCATCCAACATTAAGGCAAAAAAATAAAAAATTATTTCTCATTAATGTAACAAATCAATTATATTTATATAGTAAACTGTAAGCAATTAATGATACCATTTTGTATGCTGATAATAAAATCTGAAAGCTTAATTGTAATAATAATAATTATAATGAGAAAGTTATACCCAGATGGGATGATTTCATTTCTGTATTACTGTAATGAGAATTTTTGGGCAGAATTTGGCCAATTGTCATTACATTAGTGTCACAATGACAAAATGCAGCAATCAATTTTATTTTCTTTGTGCAAAAACAATCCAATAAGTGCAGAGAGTTTCTAAGGTAATTCCATTTCAGATAATTTCATTTATTCACTTGAATGTTTATAAAATCTGGGCTGAAGCTTTTTTTTTAATGTTTTATACTGTGTATACAGACAGTATATAGACAGTGCAACTAATGCGACTAGTCAGATAAGCAAAAAGATGGATCTTGCTGTATATATTTTTATATATTAAATCTATATGGAAGAAGGTGACAGGCTTTGCAAGCCTGATAATTTTTTTTATATGTTTTATATGTTTATATATGTATTTGTTTTATACTGTGTATATAGTTCCCACGGTCACCTTACAGAGGACACATAAGGTTTTGGTAATGTACATAAAAATTCTAAATATTTATAATCAATTCAATGAATTTGAGTCCAAAAAAATATACAGTGGATACGGAAAGTATTCAGACCCCCTTAAATGTTTCATTCTTTGTTATATTGCAGCCATTTGCTGAAATCATTTAATTTCATTTTTTTCCTCATTAATGTACACACAGCACCCCATATTGACAGAAAAACACAGAATTGTTGACATTTTTGCAGATTTATTAAAAAAGAAAAACTGAAATATCACATGGTCCTAAGTATTCAGACCCTTTGCTGTGACACTCATATATTTAACTCAGGTGCTGTCCATTTCTTATGATGATCCTTGAGATGGTTCTACACCTTCATTTGAGTCCAGCTGTGTTTGATTATACTGATTGGACTTGATTAGGAAAGCCACACACCTGTCTATATAAGACCTTACAGCTCACAGTGCATGTCAGAGCAAATGAGAATCATGAGGTCAAAGGAACTGCCTGAAGAGCTCAGAGACAGAATTGTGGTAAGGCACAGATCTGGCCAAGGTTACAAAAAAAAATTCTACTGCAATTAAGGTTCCTAAGAGCACAGTGGCCTCCATAATCCTTAAATGGAAGACGTTTGGGACGACCAGAACCCTTCCTAGAGCTGGCTGTCCGGCCAAACTGAGCTATCGGGGGAGAAGAGCCTTGGTGAGAGAGGTAAAGAAGAACCCAAAGATCACTGTGGCTGAGCTCCAGAGATGCAGTCGGGAGATGGGAGAAAGTTGTAGAAAGTCAACCATCACTGCAGCCCTTCACCAGTCAGGGTGGCCCGACGGAAGCCTCTCCTCAGTGCAAGACACATGAAAGCCTGCATGGAGTTTGCTAAAAAAAAAACACCTGAAGGACTCAAAGATGGTGAGAAATAAGATTCTCTGGTCTGATGAGACCAAGACAGAACTTTTTGGCCTTAATTCTAAACGGTATGTGTGGAGAAAACCAGGCACTGCTCATCACCTGTCCAATACAGTCCCAACAGTGAAGCATGGTGGTGGCAGCATCATGCTGTGGGGGTGTTTTTCAGCGGCAGGGACAGGACGACTGGTTGCAATCGAGGGAAAGATGAATGCGGCCAAGTACAGGGATATCCTGGACGAAAACCTTCTCCAGAGTGCTCAGGACAACAACAAGACAATGACCCTAAGCACACAGCTAAAAGAACAAAGGAGTGGCTTCACAACAACTCCGTGACTGTTCTTGAATGGCCCAGCAAGAACCCAATTGAGTATCTCTGGAGAGACCTAAAATGGCTGTCCACCAACATTTACCATCCAACCTGACAGAACTGGAGAGGATCTGCAAGGAGAAATGGCCGTGGATTCACAAATCCAGGTGTGAAAAACTTGTTGCATCTTTCCCAAAAAGACTCATGGCTGTATTAGATCAAAATGGTGCTTCTACTAAATACTGAGCAAAGAGTCTGAATACTTAGGACCATGTGATATTTCAGTTTTTCTTTTTTAATAAATCTGCAAAAATGTCAACAATTCTGTGTTTTTCTGTCAATATGGGGTGCTGTGTGTACATTAATGAGGAAAACAAATGAACTTAAAAGATGTCAGCAATATAACAAAGAGTGAAACATTTAAGGGGGTCTGAATACTTTCCGTACCCACTGTGTATATATATATATATATATGCACACACAAAAAATAAGATATGTGAAGGCAAGCAAGAATAGGCAGCAAAGGATGAATATGATATGTAGAGTGATTTAAACAAAACTTTCTGTTTGAGATCACATGCTTAGTTGTAATTTCACAGTAAAACGTAACAAAGTAACATAATTTTGTCCTGTAGGACATTCAGTGAAAATGGCACAATATCAGGATCTCTCAAAACATGCTTGGGAGATATATCACCCCAAAATAAAAACAAATTATATTTTGCACAAAGAAAATTAAGTCTATTTTCAGGATAATTAAAGTGTTTTGAATTAATTCAACACTCATGCAACATTAATTGCATGACCATTTAGGTACATTTCCACATGACTAACGTGTCTTCATCCAACATTAAGGCAAAAAAATATATATACATTTCTCATTAATGTAACAAATCAATTATATGTATATAATAAACTGTAAGCAATTAATAATACCATTTTGTATGCTGATAATAAAAGCTGAAAGCTTATTCTTAATAATAATTATAATGAAAAAGTAATTTCTGTATTACTGTAATGAGACTTTTTGGGCAGAATTTGGCCAATTGTCATTACATTAGTGTCACAATGACAAAATGCAGCAATTAATTTTAATTTCTTTGTGCAAAAAATAAAAAATAAAAAATCCAAGAAGTGCAGAGTTTCTAATGTAATTCCATTTCAGATTATTTCATTTATTCACTTGACGGTTTATGAAATCTGGGATCTGGGCTTAAGCTTTCTTTTATGTTTTCATTTTATACTGTGTAGTTAAAAGGACACATAAGGTTTTGGTAATGTACATAATAAATTGTAAATATTTATAATCAATTCAATGGATTCCAGTCCAGTCCAGATTTTGGTGAAAGAGTCCATCTTGCAAAAAAAAACTAAAAATATGCACACAAAAAAAGATATGTAAAGGCAAGCAAGAATAGGCAGCAAAGGATGGAACATGATATGTAGAAAAAAAAATAGATTTTCAATTTAGGTTATTATCCCTCAAAGATACACTTAAAGTATCATCAAGCGCATATATATATATATATATATATATATATATTATCATCTCAATATCTGGCAGTCTTGAATGACTTGGTCTGCATTGCTTATACTATTTTGATACATTTAAACAAAACTTTCTGTTTGAGATCATAGTTGTAATTTCACAGTAAAACGTAACAAAGTAACATAATCCAGTGAAAATGGCACAATATCAGGATTACTCGAAACAAATCTCACAAAACAAAAACAAATGCTTGGGTGATATATCACCCCAAAATAAAAACTAATTGTATTTTGCACAAAGAAAATGTCTATTTTCAGGATAATTAAAGTGTTTTGAATTGCAACCAAACTGCATGACAATTTAGGTAGATTCCTAATGCCTAATGTGTCTTATTAAGGCAGAAAAAAAATCTCATTAATGTAAAAAATCAATTATATTTATATAGTAAACTGTAAGCAATTAATGATACCATTTTGTATGCTGATAATAAAAGCTGAAGGCTTAATCGTAATAATGAAAAAGTTTTATTTACTTTAAGTTAATTTACTTTGTGTATTACTGTAAAGACTTTTTTGGGCAGAATTTGGCCAATTGTCATTATATTAGTGTCACAATGACTAAATGCAGCAATCAAGTTTTATTTTCTTATTTTATTTTCTTATTTTAGTGCAGAGTGATTCCTTTTCAGATCATTTCATTTAATAATTTCACTTGCATGTTTAAAAAATCTGGGCTGAAGCTTTTTTTTTTAATGTTTTCATTTTATACTGTATACAGTCATGGACAAAATTATTGGCACCCTTGGTAAATATGGACAAAGAAGGCTGTAAAAATAAATCTGTGTTGTTTCTCCTGTTGATCTTTAGTCAAAAAATCTGCAAAATTCAAACATTTCATTAAAAATAAACAATTTTAAGTGGGGGGAATTTAATATTATGAAATAAATGGTTTTCTCTAATACACCCTGGCCATAATTATTGGCACCCTTGTATTCAAAACTTTCTGCAACTTCCATTTGCATGAAAAACAGCTCTGATTTTTTCCCCCTTCATGCCTGATGAGGTTTGAGAATATATGGCAAGTGATTTTAGACTATTCCTCCATACAGAATTTCTCCAGATCCTTCAACTCTTCCTCAGTTTATCCCACTCATTTTCCATAGGATTCAGGTCAGGGAATTGGGATGGTTATGGCAGAATCTTGATTTTGTGCTCAGTAACCAGTTTTTGTGTTGATTTTGATGTTTGTTTTGAATCAATGTGGTGATGGAAGATCTAACCATGACCCATTATAATATTTCTAAATGAGCAAGTCAGTTTTACCTTTTTTATCTGTTGGTATTTGATATAAAACATGATGGCATGTATCTGAACAAGATGTCTAGGACCTTTGGTGTAAAATTAGGTCCACAAAAAAGAACATCTGGTGATATATTTAAATGTGGACATGGGGCACTTTTTTTTATCCCTGTGTGCACCAAACCTTTAATGTGTTCTAGCTCCAAAAAAAAAAAAAATTCTCATTTCATATGGCAATAAAAGCCAGTATGGTAAATTAATATGGTGGAGTTTGTTTTTGCATTAGAGCAGATGATTTGTTTCTTGAACAGTGTCTGAAATGACTTCTTGTGATGGAGGTGCAGTTTTCCTTTATTTTTAATATTTTTTCTGACACTAAAATTCAACTGATTTCTGCAATTTTCCATCTGTGATCTTTGAAGAGTATTTGGCCAATTAAATTGTTCTCTTTGCTGCACATTAAGACAATATTGACACATCATGTTTCAAGCTGATTTTTAACATCTCCAGTCCATTAAAACTTCTTAATTATTTCCCTGATGTTGGAAATGAGAGTATTTAATGTTTTAAGTATTTTCTTAAAGCCACTTTGTATTGTGTAAAGATCAACAATCTTTTGCTGTACATCAGAAGTATGTTCTTTGGTTCTACCCATTGTGATGAATGATTAGGTTGGTTTGGGCTTTGTGTTACTAATATTTATTCACCTGTGCACCAAGACATCACGACTGGACAACATCATGTTTCCAGTCACCTTGGTGTGCTAAGAAATTGGAAATTTCAATGGAAATATATTTAGGAGATAATTTACTCATAAGAATTTCTAAGGGTGCCAATAATTGTGGCCAAGGGTGTATTAGAGAAAAAAAAAATTTCATAAAGTTATATCTCACCTCACTTTAAATTGTTTAACTTTAATGAAATGTTTGAATTTTGACTAAAAGAGCTAAAGGAGAAACAATGCAGATTTATTTTTACAGCCTTCTTTGCCCATATTTACCAAGGGGTGACAATAATTTTGTCCATGACTGTATACAGTTAAAAGTTCCCACGGTCACCTTACAGAGGACACATAAGGTTTTGGTAATGTACATAATAAATTCTAAATATTTATAATCAATTCAATGAATTCCAGTCCAGATTTTGGTGAGAGAGTCCATCTTATCATATTAAAAAAAAAAAAAAATGATATGCACAAAAAAAGATATGTTAAGGCAAGCAAGAATAGGCAGCAAAGGATGAATATGATACGTAGAAAAAAAATAGATGTTAAATTTAGGTTATTATCCCTCAGAGTTCTAAGATGCACTTAAAGTATTATCAAGTATATATTTCATCATCCCAATATCTGGTAATATCAGGTCTTGAATGACTTGGTCGGCGTTGCTTATACTACATTTATGATACATTTAAACAAAATCAGTAAAACCTGTATGCTGTTTAAGATCACAAGCTTAGGTGTAATTTCACAGTAAAACGTAACGAAGTAACATAATTTTGTCCTGTGGGACATCCAGTGAAAATGGCACAAATCCGGATCTCTCTGGAATAACATGTAAAGTCTCACAAGAACCATATTTTTTAGCTTCAGGCCTTGTTGAGCAGGATTTAATACAGGCACAGTATGAACCAAGAGCGAACTAAGGCTGTATGTACAAAGTACGGACAAACATGTTCACAACTGACAAGTTAGTGTCCCTGTTGACAATATCTTACCCAAATTGCACTGAAGTAAAATTAAATAATAATAAAAAGAACATTGTAAACATTAACATCACATTCATCAAATGCTGCACATTGACTCGCTTTTGGAACACGGTAAAGACCGGTCATACAGTCAACTGCAAATAATAGACAAACACGATACAGGAAGCTATGGGCTCCAAACACTGCAAACTAAGTGAAACACTTAAGCTTTTAGTTGTTGCTGTTGTTGTTGTCGAGTTGCTACTTCCAGGTATCAAATTCACTATGGTTATTCAGCTTCATTACAATTCAAGAACATTATAACTGCCTTTTACTTTTACTATGTAATTTTCCATTCCATTAACATCTGAATCTTTATCATTCTGAGAAAAATGTTTGAACTGGTCTCAGATCTGGTAAACTGCGAATTAATGGCTCCAGTTTAGTGTGGATATATAAAACTAAATTGTTCATACATGAGTGCAGCGTGATAAATGAAGGGTGTAAACATTACGATCCTCAAGAGATCGTTAAAATGGAGACATTTTAAATTATAAAAGGTGATAGATCACTCAAGGCATTGTTTGTGAAAATTGGCAACGGTCACCTCCATGCAATGGCATCTGTCCCTAAAGCTCGCTGTGTGTCTTTTCCTTTTGGTAAAACGGATTGCCATGCACTGTTACTATTTACTTCAGACTGCAGTCAACATTCTCATGTGCAAAAAAACATGTTCCTAACAGAGAAAAAAAATTCATTGCTTGAACACAGGAAAAAGTGGAATCCTTCATCTCCTTCATTTTCGAAAATCCAATCTACATACTGCACAACAGAAAAAAAAAACATATGTATAAAAGGAAAAAAAGGAAAGAGCAAAAAACTCCAGCTGATGCTTTGAGGAGTATAAAAGATGGTGAGCCTCCAGTCATCCCAAAATAGACCATATGATACAGCAGTTTGTCCTGTGATAGGTCAGTTATGGCAGCAGTTGTCAAAATAAGAGTCCTTCTTTTGCCCAAGATCCACCCCCTTCTCCTCTGTGAGGATACAACACCAAAAAAAAAGTCACATTATTTTATTAATTCCATTTCTATTATCATTTATGTCCTAAATAAAATTATTAAATACATACAGATTAATGAATTAAATGCATGCATTTAATAATAATAAAAAAAACACTTCTGCTTTCTCTTTTCTTAATCCCTCCCTGTCTAGTTTGTAATATTCTGAACAATGTCTGAAATGTTGCATTCCGAGCACTTTGTGTGTTTATTGCCGCTTGATGATGAATACAGAGAAAAATGCTTGTTGTATTCCTTAATTATAAGTTGCTTTGGATAAAAAGCAACTGTTTGCTAAATAAACTCAAATATAAATCAATGTCTGACTATTTCTATCCACCTTACAGACCAATTCAGTGTGGGGTGGGGCTCATTTGGTGGCAGAAAACGACAGCTTTCAAGTAGCCGTCTATGGAAGCCATGGAATAAAAGATAAAAAAAAAAGTTGCAATTCCGAAATTCTCTCACATTTAAAATCAACTCGTCATTCTCCTTTTTCCCCTCGGCTCAGAATCATGAGTTTATATAACATTCTTCTCGTTTTTTTTTTTTTTTTTTCTCAGAATTGACAAACTTGCTATTTTTGAGTGAAACTGAGTTATAAAGTCTGAACTAGGAAATATAAACTTGCATTTGCAAGAAAAAAGTATTTTAGTATTTAGTATTTTATGCCCTAAACTGAAACTGTAGGAATAATACAATATGTTCGCTATGAACTGCATGTCAACATTGTGCAGACAAATTCTTTAAATCAAATTTATGCTTTAAAAGTAGAGTAATCACAGCAGTTTTCATCCATAGTCTGTCCGTTTAAACTAGGGATGCACCGAATCCAGATTTTTGGGATTCGGCCGAATCCGAAACCGAATACCGAATCCTACTCGCATCCTTAATCACACGTTTTTAGCTGTGACTGTCCTGCTGGCGTACCTGAAGTTGCTGTATTTTTGGCTGCTGTCTGTAGATTCCTTCATGCACAACTCGTATTCTTTTGGATGTTTTAGACGCAAATGTTTTAACATCGGCGATGTTGTGTACTGCTTAGGGTCCTTGCCACCACGAGACAAATTGGCATTGCAAATTGAACATAAAGCTCGACTTGAATCGCCTTCTTTTGGTTGAAAGTACTGCCAAACAAAACTTTTTTTGCTTACGAGTTCCATTTTCAGATTCTTACAGCCTACTACATTCGAACGGGTCCTATGTAAACACCTTCACGTAATCAACGGCCGTGTGACGTCGTAGCGCAAGTCTAGGGTTCGGTTTCGGTGGAAAATAAATCTAAGGTTCGGCCGAAACCGAACCCCGTCAAAAAGCCCAGGATTCGGCCGAATCCGAATCCGAATCCTGGATTCGGTGCATCCCTAGTTTAAACATCTGCGTTTAGCTTCAAATGGCGTCTTTGTTGACAGTATTCTATAAAAAAAAGACTTGCATTCCGATTCTGACATCCAAAGGCACAATACATTTTTACTCTTATTCCATGGATTTTACCCATTTACCTCCACTTGTTACCAGTGTTTTTCTGCCACCACAATGCGCACACAGCTTCTGGTGATGTAACTGTGATGTCTACTCCAAATTGGTCTATGTTGCAGTTAGGGTCTATGTTTGGTCTATGTTTTTTTTTTTTTTTTTTTTAGAAATATTCTTTGTCATGTTGGTTTTACTATTTTGCAAGTTGTCTGAGCTACAAACTAATTTCCCTATTTTAAAACCAAGGTAACAAAATATAAAATAAAAAGAATGGCAGATGTTTAGGCTAAATTGGGCGAAGATAAATCTTTGTTATTAAAAAAAATATATACAGGGTTTCTGCAGATATGAACAAGTGAAATTTAAGACTTTTTAAGACCTTTTTAATACCACCTTATATGAAATTTAAGACCTAAACCTGTAATGGAAATAGATATTATATTACATGCATATGTGATATTTAATGTGTTTAATGTAAAAAGTAAACAAAATTTCATGGCTGTCATAAATTAAATTTATTACTACGATATACAGTGAACTTTCCATATCAGCAGATACTATTCCACACAAAATATCCCCATAAAAGTACCACTAGAAATATCTGATGTAAAAAAAAATTCTGAAGCGACTTTTTTTTTTACTTTTGAAATGTATGCGTACCTTTGAAATTTATTTTATGAATTTATCAATAAATTCTAAATGGCTGTTAGCAGTGAGATTACATAATTTACACTGCAAAATTAAAAGTGAGATTAATGTTTTAAATACATTTATTGATTTATAAATATATATATTAGAAATGTTATATAAATACTGCGATTCTGTCTGAAGACGCAGTAACTTCCACAGAGGGAGAAAAAAATCTACAGTTGTTAGCAACTGGCCTTAGCCAAGCCCTATATTCAGTTTTTCCAAGCCCAGTATCGCTAAACTTGCACTTCCTCATAGCTAAAAAGTTAAATCCATTTGACTTCTGCGGTACAATCCGAGAGAGACTCGCGCCAATAACAGAAAGCTGATTGGCTACTGCATGCTGGTCTCATTTGTAGTTTAAATTCAGCAAATTATATTTGGAATAGTGAAATAAAGAACTACAACACCACGAAAACAACAGAAAGAGAATTTAAATGAGCATTAGAGGTAGCGTTACATGGACATCGGAAAAATAAGACCTGTGTAAAATTATTTAAGACCTAGAACAGCGAATTTAAGACTTTTTAAGGCCTAAAATTTTGATTTTTAAATTTTAGACTTTTTAAGACTTTTTAAGACCCCGCGGAAACCCTGTATATAAGAACAAAGATAGACTGCATGTTACAAATACACATAATATACAAATAAAACAAAATTTAATTTTCAGGTACAGTAGGTATATTTATTAGAGTTTTGGGACACCACCCGAGTCATTTTTTTTTTTGGTGAATTGACCCTTTAATGACAATTGGTAGCATGTTTAGTTCTGTCACTTTAAGAGCTGCACGTATCTAATATCTACAGGCAAGCGTCTGTTTTTCTCTCAGCTGTTTACTGTCACTTTAGACATAACCAACTGTGTTTATATGTAATCCTTGCGTGGTCTTGACAGTATTAGCGAATTAGACGCAAAAGATAGCTTAGTCCAGTAACCAGGTGCTGTTTGACAGGCTTTTAGCGCACAAGCTTTAGAACAGCGCACAGTTCAAAAAACGTTATTTACCAGTAAGGCTTTAAATCACGTGTGATTGCGAATCAATGCAGTGTCTCGTGGGTGAATGTATGTTGCATTGTACAGTATATTAAGACGGAGGCACGCTGTAGCATGATACTACAATATTTTTTCAAAAGCAGATTGTGGAGACATTTTTTTCATCCACGATCAAAAATCGGCATATCGCACACCTAGTTGCAGTGCAGTAGTACGCTATTGTCTTTGAATGTACGAGATTTCTGACACATTAGCAGCTATAGGGAAATAACTAGACGAATAACACTATTTGTGCTACAAAACAGTGCATTTGTGATTAAAATAATATATTAAAATAACAATTACCACTTTACAATATAAATAAGCATAACAGGCTGTTTTTGTACAGGTAAAATAACAGAAAGCGGATGACACCAGAAGCATTGCACATTCAAGTTACAAATAGCTGCACATGCCCTTACATTAAAAATAGGGTGGATAAAAGGTTTAGAAATGATTAAATACTCTTTAAAGGATTAGTTCACTTCCAGAACAAAAAAATTACAGATAATTTACTCACCCACTTGTCATCCAAGATGTTCATGTCTTTTTTCTTCAGTCGTGAAGAAATTATGTTTTTTTTTGCAGGAAAACATTTCAGGATTTCTCTCCATATAGTGGACTTCTATGGTGCCCACGAGTTTGAACTTTCAAAATGCAGTTTAAATGCAGCTTCAAAGGGCTCTAAATGATTCCAGCCAGGGAAGAAGGGTCTTATATCTAGCGAAACAATATGTTATTTTATTTAAAAAATATATATACTTTTTAACCTTAACTGCTCGCCTAGCTCTGCGTTGCGCAGTCTGTGTATTTCAGGTCAAGACAGGGCCTAAAGGGTGTTTGCACTTGGACTTTGTCAACACTGGGTTGGTATTTCTGCAGCGATGTAGGATGATTTTGAAGTTGAAGGAGAAAACGAGATGGGAGTTTTTCAACATACCAGAATATGGTTAAAAGTGTATAAATTGTACTTTTTTTTTTTTTTTTTTTAGAAAATAACAGACCGTTTCATTAGATTTGACCCTGCTTCCTCAGTTAGGATCATTTAAACGCCATTTTGGAAGTTCAAACTCGCGAGCACCATAAAAATCCACTATATGGAGAAAATCCTGAAATGTTTTTCACAAAAAACTATTTTTTTAGGACTGAAGAAAGAAAGACATGAACATCTTGGATGACAAGGGAGTGAGTACATTATCTGTAAATTGTTGTTCTGGAAGTGAACAAATCCTTTAACAGTATTAATCAAAGGGAAAAAAGCATCCAATATGTTTTTCTATTATATTAATTTCTGTAGAAAATACATAAGAAAATGAGTGTACTCCTTTTTTAAAAAGGAAATCTGTTATAAAAAAAATCTATTAGGCATTCATGCCTATGTATGTTAGACAGGTATTTCCAATTTCCTAGCTTGAATATCTTTGCACAGGCATTAAAATATCATAAAACAAGCAGTTTAGTTCATTGTACCAAAAAATGTGTGTGCTTTCATGCGTATGCTAAGCAACAAATAACTGAGCCTTATAACTGGAACACAGAACCAGGTTTAAAGTGTAAAATAAAATACTTTCACTTTGCAGCAAATCCTCACCTTGCATGAACTCTAAAGCACAGCTACTGAAATCTTCAGCCACTTTCTGAAACACCTCATCTGTATGAAAAAACAAAGAAGTGAAACTTCTCGGTATCTAATTGCATGTTACACATAAGTAGTGCTCAACAGAGCAGATAAACTGAAGCATCACTTACCAACATTTTTTCCTGATTTGCTGGAGGTCTCCAAATGTTGTGCACCTATTTCTGCAAAGACAAGTAAATGGTAAAAGTTAATGTTGTTTAATTGTAATGCTTCGTAATGGTTGCAAAAATTAGCAGTTAAATTCCTGCTTACCATCTGCAAAGTCTTGAACATCATGGTAGTCTACTTGCCGCACACTTCGATCGGCATCAATGAGGTCACTCTTGGTGCCACACAAATATATCTTACAGTGCTGAAAATAAAACAATGTGTCTATGAAGTTGGGCTGAACTATCGTGTGAGATGCTCGTGTTTTTGTGAGACATGAGTATGTTGTACCTCTTCACAGTTCTGTAACTCCTTCACCCAGAACCTGGCCCTTTCAAAACTGCTGCTGTCAGTCAAGTCTAAATGTAAATGTGAAAAACATCCAAAAAAATAGGATAAAAATTAGATGTTTTCAAGCTTTTTTTTTTTTACTTGTGAAAGAGCTAATTTTTCAAAAAGTTTGGAGTTGGTAACTTTTTTTTTTTTTTTTTTTTAAAGAAATTAATACTTTTATTCAGCAATGAAGACATTTATAATGTTAAACAATATTTAAATTCCAGCTTCGCCATCGCAGGAATAAATTACATTTTAAAATAGAAAATAGTTGTAAATTGTAAAAATATTTCACATTATTTTTGGTTTTATTGTTCTTCTGATATAAGAAATGCAGCCAAGATGAGAAAAAGCCTTTTCTGTCAAAAACATTTTTAAAAACCTTACCAACTTCAAACTGTTGAATGGTAGTGTGTAAAACACATTTACATTGTATAAGAAAAATAGTAAGTATGATATTATAACAACAAAATTGTTTCCAAAATGACTTTTTCCAAAATATTCATTCCAAATAATTGACTTCTCTATTGTCATTGTACTAAGCAAATAGATAAAATAGCTAGATATATAATAGATATACACTACCAAACGAAAGTTAACATTTCGAAATATTTTTACTATTTAAAATAATAGTAAATAATAGTAATTTTCCATATTTGAATATTTTTAAAATGCAATTTATGATTTTATGATTAAAGCCAAATTTTCAGCATCATTACTTCAGTCTTCAGTGTCACGTGATCCTTCAGAAATCATTATAATATGCTGATCTTCTGTTTAAAAAAAATATTATCAATATTTAAAACAGTTGAGTACATTTTGTCAGGATTCTTTAATGAATAGAAAGTTGATGAGCATTTATCTGAAATAAAAAGCTTTTGGAACATTATACACTATACCATTTAAAAGCTTGGAACCAGTATAATTATTTTTTTTTAATTAATTAATTAAATTATTTATTTATTTTTTAGGGAAATAAATTGAAATTAATACATTTATTTTGCAAGAATGCTTTAAATTAATCAAAAGTAATGATAAAAACATTTACAAAATATGTAAAACATGTTACAAAAGATTTTTATTTCAGAAAAATACTGTTCTTTTGAACTTTGTATTCATCAAAGAAACCTGAAAAAAAAAATCTACTCAGCCGTTTTCAACATGATAATAATAATAAGTGTTTTTTGAGCAGCAAATCAGAATATTAGAAGGATTTCTGAAGGATCATATGACCGGAGTAATAATGCTAAACATTCAGCTTTAAAATAACATTTTAAAATATATTCAAATAGAAATGAGTTATTTTAAATAGTAAAAATATTTCAAAATTGTACTGATTTTGCTGTACCTTAAATCAAATAAATACAGGCTTGGTGAGCAGATGAGACTTAAAACTGATAGTGTAAAATAACTTTTCCCCCACATAAATATATTCATTACTATTATTATACATTCTTTAACTAAATAGAGTAGTATAAAATAAAATGGTATTAAAAATAACTAATAATTAATCTTAATCTAAAATTTTGGGCCAATCTTTAAAATGTACAATATAACAGTACTGTCATATTAATGTAATATTAAACACATTATTATTTCAAGTGCAAATATTAATTTCTCAAGTGCACAGCCCTAAGAAGTACACTGAGTAAAATCTTTTTTTTTTTTTCTTTTTCCAAATTTTACATGGACCCCCAAGAACCCCTGGTTTTAATCAAACACATAAACTGCCTAGCATGACTCTAACTACTATAAAATGTACACAGAGTGAGCAAGCATGAGCCATTTCCTTACTCAGCGTCACCTGACTGCTAGACTAGCTGGTACATGCTGAACTGTGGATTTCTTTCCACCAAACTGTGAGAGAGGGATATACCATAGCAGACAATGGCAGCACGGGCTCCTCTGTAATAGATTCTGCTCATAGCTTCATAGCGCTCAGACCCAGCAGTGTCCTGAGATGAAAAAAAAAAAAACACAAGAAGTCACTAATAAGTGGTTAATCAGAGTATAGAGTATAAAGGCTCTAGTAACTACACTTACCCATATTCCCAAAGTAACCACTTTGTCACCAACATTGAGGGCTTTTGCAACAAATGCAGCCCCTATAGTCTTAATGAGACAAAAACTATTAATTAAGAATATATATACACACAATGCCTAGAAACATCATATCAGGTCATCTTCCAAAAGCCACTGACATCAGCGGAAGGTGGCTTTACCTGTGGAGCTGGTTTAAAGTATGTGACACATGATTAGAGATTGTTGATAATCAGCCAAACATACATCATACACAAAAATATCTTTAATGAGAACAAACTACTTCTCGGATTTAGGGCTGCACGATTAATCGCAAGATGGAGATTTACTACTAATCAAAGTACCGGCTTCATTGACAAAACGCGCCTCACAACATCGTGCGATTAATCGTGCAGCCCTACTCAGATTACTTCTAAAGGACTAGTTCCTTTTAGAGGTTGCTATGCTACCACATACTTACATTTTGGTATGGTCCCACAAGAAACCGGCGATGTACGTATCTCTCCACCAGACTGGTTTTACCCACACTCTCTTTGCCAAGCATGACCACCTTAGCATCCACTCGCATGGCAGTCATGATTATATGGGTTTGTAGAAAAAGACTATTAAAAAAAAAAGTACATAAGTTCATGTAGAGGGTTTATGTAAGGCATATTACAACTAGATAGATATAGAAGTCAGATTGTATTCAATTGTATTGAATATGCACTTTTATAGATAGATAGATAGATAGATAGATAGATAGAACAAAGCTGTACTTGCAGGTAATATATTAACAAAATCAAACGCCACTTAAGTGTACTTAAAGAGAATACACTTTCATGACTGCTGTTCAACTGTAGTATGCGAAATTAATATTACATTTAAAGTCAATATATTTTAAATGTACTAGATTAAAACATTTAAAGTACTCAAGTTTATATAAAAATTACATAAGCCGACTTTTGATTACCATAAATCCACTTTCATTTTCATTTAGTGTTCGAAAACATTACGTTCAGTTTGTACGTTAGTATACTTAAAATATATTATTTCCGTAAAATCACTCTTTTTAAAAGTGCACTAAATTGTAGTGACAAGATTTCTGTTTCTACTACATGTACAGACTAGAGCTAGCTTTGGCTAATAACGCAATCTCGGTATATCAAACAAAATATTATCAACATGAAACACACTAGAGGTTAATTGGCGTTCTCACATTTTATTTACTTACCGAGGCTCTTGGTGTATCTGTTGACGGGACTTCAGAGCTCCAGAGCGACTCTACTGACAAATAAATACTGTAACTGGGTGGCTAATGGTTTAGTTAGCAATCCACGCTGATGTGCCACAAAAGCTCATTATAATAAAATTAAAGACTGCTTAACGTGTAAACGCATAAGCAGCGAAACACAAGACACGTCAAATTGAGGACACGGTCAAAAAAAAAATAAAACATTAACGTGATTTGTTCAACCTTTTCTATCCTAATACGACAGAAGAGAACAGCTTAGCTTTCAACATCAATAAATACAGCAGAGCTAGAGAACTTCCAAGCCATGTTTCCCCGTTTAACGTACATGGAAAAGAACTGACTGACAAATGTTATGTACTCGGTCTATTAGGAACTGTAGTGTGTATGGCTAGCTGGAATATACTTGTGTGTGTGTGTTATTTTTTTGTTTATATAGAAGAGGATGTGACTTCACTATGGGCAGTGGTTGTGTCTCAAATAGCGATGTTTGAATCGTGAAAGAGTCGTTCTTGTGAGTCGAAGCTTTGGTTGAACATTCGTTGACGGATCAGTGTGAATCGGTTCCAGCGATTCAAGAAAAATCGCAGAAATGCCAGGAGTAAAACGTAATTTAAGTTCTATCAAAGCACATAAAATTAGATCAATTTGATATGAAAAGTGTGTTATTAAATATGGAAATTAATTAGAATAGTGTTTAGTGTAAATAATAATTATATTTAGGTTCAATATAACTTTTTAAGAGATAAAACGTGGTTGTAAGAAACTAAACTTGGACACATTAAATTTCGATAAATCCCCGGTAACAAAACGTTATCAATCGGTTTATCGTTTTTAATGCTTGTGATATGGCGTTTATGCTCTCTCTGAATCGGATCTGAATCAAAGTCTTTGAAAGAACTGTTTCGCGGAAATGATTCTTTGATGAACAGAATGAATAAAAAAATTAAATAATTATTTTAATTATTTGTTTATTTTGGGGGGAAATAAATGATAGGAATTAATACTTTTATTTCGCAATGATGCTTTAAATTAATCAAAAGTGATGATAAAGACATTTATAATGTTAGAATGATTTTTACTTATTTTTTAAACTTTGTATTCGTCAAAGAAACCTTAAACAAATTCTACTCAGCTGTTTTAAACATAATAACAACAATAAATGTTTTTTGAGCAGCAAATCAGAATATTAGAACGATTTCTGAAGGAGCATATGACCGGAGTAATGATGCTAAAAAAATTGCTTTGAAATAACAGGAATAAATGACATTTTAAAATGTATATTAAAATAAAAGAGTTATTTTAAATAGAAAAAATATTTCAAAATTGTTTTGTCTTTGCTGTACTTTGGATTAAATAAATGCAGGCTTGGTGAGCAGATGAGGCTTCTTTCAAAAATATTTAAAAACTTTTTGGTAGTGTAAAATAACTTTTTCCCCCCACAAAAATATATATTATTATCATACATTTATTAACTAAATAGAGTAGTATAAAATAACTAATACAAATAACTAATAATTAATCTTAATCTAAAATTTTGGGCCAATCTTTAAAATGTACAATAAAACAGTACTGTAATATTAATTTTAGAATGGTGTTACTAATATTAGAATAGTGTTTAATGTAAATGATAATTATATTTAGGTTCAGTACAACTTTTTATGAGATAAAACGTGGTTGTAAGAAACTAAACATGGAAACGTTAAATTTTAATAAATCCCCGGTGACAAAACGTAATCAATCGATTTATCGTATTTAATCGCTTGTAATATGGCGTTTACGCTCTCTCTGAATCGGATCTGAATCAAACTCTTCGAAAGAACCGATTCGCGAAAATGATTCAGACGTATTGCTACAGGCACGTGCTAAATTTTGGGCTTGTTTGATTTCTAAACCAAAGCTTGATTGGCTGTTCGATTCTTTTGGCGCATCACAATTGGTTGAGTATTTGCATATCGCCCTGTGATTGGCTGCTTGTCTCTGCCACTCATGGTTTCTTCATTCTGAGTGGCTGCTCTGCTTCGGCACCGCCTTAGGTTGCCAAAATGCTATCTAAGTAGAAAGCTCACTACGTTTGAAACACAACCCAGGGGAGGTGGATCAGAGCTCATGTGAAAATGGCGTCTCCGAAAACAGTTCCTAAAGATGCTCAGGTAAATAATGCACCAGAAACGGTTTTAGCTCCGAGTTGTGCAACATTTATTGTTTTTAAGTCATAGTGATTAAAGCAGCATGTTTAAAAAGTGACTGTTTTATTCAGCTTATTGTTTTTTGTGTACACACGGGTTAGCGCGCTATCTGGTCCACTGTAACGTTAATGCATTTTTATTTCGGCGCGGTTATAAAACAACGTATTGTAATTTACAATATTTTTATGAGTATGAAAGTTTTACGTAACTTATATTTATGATTTTTGCGTTAAAACGTACACTAAGATATATGATGTTGCAAAGATGCAGCGATGACGCTAATATAATATGCATGATAATTTCCTTGTTCACTTTTTACGTTATTTTGATATTATCTTTAAAGGTTATGATGCAGATTCTTAAAGACATGGGGATCACGGAGTACGAGCCCAGAGTGGTCAATCAAATGCTGGAGTTTACATACAGTAAGTCAGAAAAACTTTTACCTCTTCTGCACATTGTAAAACACTTTAACAAACTCAAGCAGTTAACGTACTGTGCTTGTAAGTCGTCCAATAACAAAAAAAAAAATAACATCCACTGATGTTTGTTGTTGTTGTTTTTTTTAATACAGGATACGTGACAACTATTATCGAAGATGCAAAAATATATTCCACCCATGCTAAGAAGTCCAGTGTGGATGCAGATGATATAAGGTTAGCAATCCAGTGTCGAGTGGATCAGTCGTTCACATCTCCTCCACCACGAGATGTAAGTTGGTCTTGTTGACTTATTTATTAATGCATAAAATGTGTGACTTTTAGTAATTAATAGTTTTGGTTGGTCCATGGTTTTAGTTTCTGTTGGACATTGCAAGGCAGAAGAACCAAACTCCTTTGCCCCTGATCAAACCATACACGGGTCCACGTCTTCCACCGGACCGCTACTGTCTCACCGCACCAAACTACAGGCTAAAGTCCTTGCAGAAAAAGGTATTGTTTTAAATAATATGTGATAATATACAGTTTGTGATTCTGGTCTCAATTTTGGATTTGCTTACTTACTGTATTACAACTGTTATTGTACTTGTAGTGCAGTGATTTTCAGCTTTTTTGATTCCCAGGTCCTCATTCAAAACAATATTTGAAAGACCTACTTTTGTTCTTCAAATTTTAATCTATGGAAACTTGTAGTTTCTATAAATAAAAAAGTAACCAAAGTAATTATTGTTCAAATTAATTTTAGGAATGAATTCAGTGATCCTACCATGGTGCTTGAATTTGACTTTTTGAAATTTAAAGGAACACTCCACTTTTTTTTTGGAAATAGGCTCATTCTCCAACTCCCCCCGAGTTAATAAGTTGATTTTTACCGTTTTGAAATCCATTCAGCCGTTCTCCTGTTCTGGGATATCACTTTTAGCATAGCTTAGCATAGATCATTGAATCCTATTAGACCAATAGCATCGCATTCAAAAATGACCAATGAGTTCGGTATTTGTCCTATTTAAAACTTGACTCTTCTGCAGTTATATCGTGTACTAAGACCGGCGGAAAATGTAAAGCTGTGATTTTCTAGGCCGATAAGATTAGGAACTAAACTCCCATTGCGGCGTAATAGTCAAGGAAGTTTGCTGCCATAACATTGCCGAAGCAGGCGCAGTAATATCACGCAGCACAACGTGACTAACAGCATGCACAGGGAGCGTACCTCGTTGGAAGTTAGCTAGCTGGTAACAAAGTTCAGGTGCTGCATGATATTACTGCACCTAGGGGTGTGAACCTACAGTGGTCTTACGGTTCGATTACGATTATCATGTCATCGATTCGGTTAAATACAATATCTCGATGCATCACGATGCATTGACGATGCACTGCATACTCATTTTTCAATTTTACTTCAAATTTATTTTTCTTTTCCATTTCACAATGACGTTGTAATGCGTTTTTATTTGATTAGATTTTTTTTGTCAGACCACTTGTACAAGTGTAACTGTGCATCCTATCCAGTCTTTTTCAATCAATATCCCACATACAGTAATGTGTAATTTTGATGAGGAAGAGTAAGGCTGATGATACACTGGGCAACTTTTTGAGCAATGTTGCCGGGCAACTTTGGCAAATGTTGCCGTCAATGGGCAACCAGGTGAGATACAGGGCCCATGACTGATCTAAATTATCCAGATAGAAATCTGTTACCCATTTTCAATGGGAAAGTGCCCAAACAATATTGCAAAAAAAAAGTTGCCCAATAAAATTGCTCAAAAAGTTGCCCCTTGTATCATCAGCATAAGAGGTGAAAGAGGAAGAGGAGGAGAAGGAGGACAATGACGACAATGTGGAAAAGACAAAAGAAGGGCAAGGGCAAGAAGAGAAGCAGTCTCATATATTTTAGTTGATGAGTGCCAGGGTTGGATCAGGCATGCAAGAGGATTTGACCCCTGCTGCCTGGCCAGGGCTAATTTAGCCTGTGATGCTGAAGAGGTTCTTTGGCCTGTCCCAGACCAAACACAGGATGTTGGGCAGAATGATTATTTGTTGTTGTTTTGTACTGTACTCTACAGTACATTAAATTAAGGAATAAAACATACTCATTTTTCAATTTTACTTCAAATATATACAATTGTGTTAATAAATACAAACAGTCAGATATATGAACTGAAACTTTAATCTTACCTTCTCAAAGAAAAAACACTTCTTGAATGTATCAAACAAAACTAAAGTCTGTGCACAGAAGACAACAGCAACATTTAGAACAAATACACAAAAGTAAATACCTGGGCTTTGGTTTCGTTCTAGAGTTCCGGCATAATCTTTTCTGAAAAGTGTCAGCGTGAGGGAAGCTTATATCGCGGCTCCAGTGTATTTAACAGGTGCCCGGGGTTTTCCACCACAGAAAAGGGCCGTGTATCTTTTGCTATAAAAGCTGCCGCTATAGTCATTTTAAACGCGAAAACTAAACAAATACGATTTCAACCGAGAGGTACCGCTCAGATCTTATTTAATTGAAACGAGGGAACGAATAGAGTCCTGCACGAGCCCAGCCTGAGTCTCTCAGACTCGAGCCCCGTTCTTGTCCGACAATTTATCAGAACAGAGTTCGTGTTGCAGCCATTAAAATAGTTCAGTTTTGGATTCTAAAGGCAAAGTGGCTAGAAGTGGCTGTTAAATTCAAGCTTTTGTCTTTTTAACCTAACCTAACGAACAAGCGGCCAGCGGCAATTGAGTTGAGCATAATAATGAGTTTGATAAATTTAGCCTTCTCAAATCAACACGACTTGCATTAAATAAAATCTATAGACATAAAACACTTGATGCATTTCAGAATATTAATTTAAACATTTAACCTAGATAAATGTGCGCGGTTAGTCGCATATCCAATCGTTTTTGCGGAGAGTGAAAGCGAAAGCGGGCTTTGCAGCTGACATGGAAGCTCAAACGTGATCACTTGCATTTTTTCTTAATAACAGTGGAAACCTAAAATACACCATTTTTGTTGATAAAAGTAAGGCATAAAAAGGCATCATTCAAAACTGCAAAAGGTCTACTATTATTATTTATGTGCGCACTCACAATATCAACAAAACATTATATTTGTGTAAAACGGTGCTGAGCCAGATAGACGCGCTCAGTGCTTTTAGCCAGTCTTTTCAACCAAATAAAAATAATGTTTCAGTCCTTTAAATGAATTACTAACAAAAAAGACATTTGTTAAATGCACACTGATGTTTGTTAGTTCGTTAAATGCACCGGAGTGTAAAGAAAGTGGCAATAATCCTTTCAGTTAAAATCTGAAGACTTATTTTATTCATGTGGAGTACTCCCCTCGTTAGCCCAACCCCCCTCCCGGAAAATCATACAAGCCCCCTGGGTCGCGTTTTCTGGCACTGGACTGAGTCCGTTATAACCGGTTATGGTCTATTACTGAACCGATACTGAATCGTCCTTGTCTGCATCGCGATGCATCGTAAAAACGATTAATTTTGACACCGCTAACTGCACCTGCTGCGTCCATATAACGGCAGCAAACTTCCTTGACTATTACACCGGAATGGGAGTGTAGTTCCTAATCTTATCGGCCTAGAAAATCGCATCTTTACATTTTCCGCTGGTATTAGTACACGATATAACTGCAGAAGAGTCAAGTTTTAAATAGGACAAATACCGAAACTCATTGGTTATTTTTGAACGCGATGCTATTGGTCTAATAGGATTCATTTGGAGGAGTTGGAGAATGAGCCTATTTCCAAAAAAAAATGTGTTCCTTTAAGGCCTGAAAAACCCTTGAAAACAGCAAAATTCCTGAATAGGTACTTGAAAAGTACTTGTATTATTGAAAGACAATGTATCTATGAAATAAGTGTTTAATTTTTTCAATAAGCACATCTTTTCACGCAATTCAGAAAACATCATACCTTTTTGCTTATTTCAGTTAATGTCAGGAAACCACTAGTAGTACTAAACATGACTAGTGTAAACATGGATGAAGATGTGAAAAGAGGAATAGATGAACTGCATCAATTGAGTGAGTAATTCATGCTGAAACAGCTCAGATTTATTCAATTTCGTGACTTCGTTCATTCGTTTCAAGTGATTCACTAGTGAAGACCAGATCAAATTAAAAGAGCCATACATTTTCTAATTTCGACATTGCTTGTACTGCTTTTTAAAAACACATAGTGATGGGTGAAACTGAGCTTACTGAAACTCTGAATCTGTTAAACCATTGCATCACAAAATGATGCACTGTTTTGAAGCATTCCAATTGTATTGTGTATCATAAATCGTTTTTCTTTTTCATATCGGCCTTCAAATCACGTGTCGCAAATCATTTGATTTAGATCGGAACTTCTGAGCAGTTTCACAAATCATTTAACTTGGATGGGGACTTCAAATCGCGATTCAGATCGGGACATTGGGGCACATATCGCAAATCATTTGATTTAAATTGGAAAGGGTTTGAGAAACTCGAGGGGGGGGGGGAGTTGGAGTATGAGCCTATTTCCAAAAAAAGTGGAGTGTTCCTTTAATATAATCATTTAATGTTGTACTAATTTCTATAATAATTAATATAGTAATTTCTTAATTCAAAATATTAATAAATATATCTCTGATAATCCTGGGTTACTATGGCCACGCAGGTTTGTTTATGCATTAAACTTGTGGCCACGAGAAATGCATATAGTTCCCACAACATTATAAGTAGGGTTGGGCATCGAGAACCGGTTCCAACTTGGAACCGTTTAAAAAATAACGATGCCATTGGAATTGTTTATAAAATTTGTTTTCGATTCCGATCATCGGTTCCAAACACGCAAGTTTTGGTTTCCATTGTGGCCACCGTATTTCCGGAAGTGCTTGCCGCGCGCTTGTTCAGTTGCAGCTATGGAGCACGGTAAGCGGCGCTCAAAAGTGTGGCTTTATTTCACACTAAGGGTGTACTCACACTAGGCAGTTTGAACCGTGCCCGAGTGTGTTGACTAGTGTGAGTGCTCCGAACCGTGCCCGGGCACGGCTCGTTTAGCCGGCCCTGGCCCGCTTGGAAGAGGTGGGCACGGTAAAGTTGGACTCGGGCGCGGTTAGCATGCAGTGTGAGCGCTAACCGTGCTGGAGCACGGAACAGGACGCGTGATGTCGCGTTTTTGCGAGGTAATCAGCGTTTTTATAGTCCATAATCAAAGCTGCAAAGTCCTTGCTGCACTTCAGCTGGTACCTTGCAAATCTCCTCATACAAGCAGCACGATTGCGTGAAAATTTTCGTGCCACAAATGCGATAGACATGTTTAACGATAGGCTGTGGACAACCGCGGAACAAACGACTCAAAATTACTATCCACAAAGTAAAAAGAGCGATGGACTAAATTGCGTTCAGCGAGAGCGCGCTCTTCCTGTTTATCCTGAAACCGTCAAACCATAATGACGTAACGAGCGAATGCTGAAACCCTATGTGAGTGCAGGCCAGAGGGGGAGTGGGGAGGGGGGACAATCGTACTCGGGCCCCGTTCACGGCAACCGTGCCTAGTGTGAGTACACCCTAAAAAAGCCTGGGTCGGCACAGTGCAACATGTGACAAAATGATATCTTGCACGGGAGGATGCACTACGAATATAACGAAACACCTACGCCTGCATGATGTACAAATTAAGGGGTGTAGCGTATTTGACGTGCTGCGCAGATCCACTGTCTCGTCATGTATAGAGAGTCCAGACCAGGGTGCAAGTTCTGAATATATAAATCTGTTTTTGGTCTGGTGCAGAGGCATTCCTAATTTTCTCCTACATGGGCTGCAGCTCCTAAAACTAAAACTCATATTGAATCAAAATAAAATTATCCTCTGTGAAATCAAATGAGCCTTTGACATGTTTTGACTCCAGCCCACAAAGAATCGGAATTGAGAATCGAAAAGAACCGAAATCGAAAGGAAGAATCGGAATCGGAATCAGAATCGTTCAAATCAAAACGATGCCCAACCCTAATTATAAGACGTGTCGACAAGATGCTATGATGAGGGAATGACATCCATTTCTCAAGTTTAATAAGGATGTCGTTACCTCGACAAAATTATCTTGTGGCCACGACATAATATCACGCTCCCACAAGTTAATATGTCGGTTCACAAACTTAAGTGAACCGATCATGTCCCCTGGCGGTCACCGTAAGTTTGTATTAATATTTTGAATGCAAATTATTTATATATATACATATACATATACATATATATATATATATATATATATATATATATATATATATATATAGTTTCCATTAAAATTTCGTGTGTATGTTTTTGTATTTTTATTTGTTTGATGTCTGTGGTTTTTATTTATTTGTATTGCAGTTCTGGTTATTTTAATACATACAAGCGAAAAAGGGAAATGTTAATATTTATTTCAAGTAGTAAGGTTTTCTGTTATTTGTTTTAGTTTGTTGACTATAATAAGCCTGATTAAAAACTTTTGAAAACCAGCTTCCTCATCCCCATATCCATGTTTTTCTAGACTGTGAGAATGCTTTTTTTTTTTTTTCAAAGGAAAAAAACAACTGTAAATTAAAATGTATGGCTGAATATACAGTAAGATATAATGTTGATTTGCATGTTTAGGTGTCTTCGTCTGCGGGCAGGATCACAGTGCCACGGTTAAGTGTGGGAGCAGTGTCCAGTAGGCCAAGCACTCCAACTCTTGGTCAGTTATTCTAAATACTAAAGAATACTCAACGATTTCGAGCATCTCTGTGCACTGAGTTTGCGTGCACATGAATTCCAATATGTATTTACTGAGCTCATTTATTACAAGAGGAGCATTTAGTTTTAGTTTTACTTGATTTTCTTCTCTGTGGTGAGCAAATCTGAAACTTAGTTTAAAGGAACATCATTTATTTCTTGCAGGTACACCATCAGTGCAAACAGTGGGGACAAAAGTGGGAACGCCTGTGTCACTGACCGGCCAGCGCTTTACAGTTCAGATTCCCTCCTCACAGGCTGCCTCTGTCAAATCAGGTACCAGTTTTCCTCCTTAGAGCAAGCAGTTCTTTTTGTATAATATTTTATATTGAGGACCATGTGAAGGTTTTTGTGCCAGAGCAGATCAAAAGTTAAGCTGTTGAATGAGCTAAGAGAAATAAGAACATGCATTGAATTATAGCAGTAACCTCATGAAATACTAATGATTTAATTTGTTTTCACAGCTACTCCTACCACTCCCACAGTTCAGAATGTCCTCATCAACCCTTCTCTCATTGGCTCCAAGAACATCCTCATTACTACCAACATGGTGTCGCAGAATTCATCTAGTGAGTCTACGTCTCTTAAGAGGAAGCATGAAGATGAGGATGACTATGATGCTTTATGACCTGCTGTGGTTTCTTAGTAGTGTGGAAGCGATTCTGTAAATAAGCAATCGTTAACTGAATTTGCCTTTCAGTAGTATGTTTAGATTCTTACACAATAACAGTGAATTACCATTTGTTCATTTTTGGAAGTTTAAAAATAAAATAAATTCATAAATTGTGTGTTTGGTTTCTGTTTTACAGGCTCATGTATTTACACAGAACTAATCTAGAGGTTAACTTTGGTGCCAAATATCTTAATATTTTTGATGGGTGGAAGGAAAGCCTTTCAGAACACTTATTTTTATGAGTACCTTCATTATTTGCATAATATTATGTGTAAATAAAAATTATATGTAGTTTAATTTAAAATAAATCTGTGAAATGCCAGCAGAGGGAGCTAGGGAGTTAGAAGGGGAAGATCTGTGCTTTTACTCCAGGAATAAATATTAATACTACTTAAAAGTTTAAAAATGTTAGTAATGCTATATTGTAGCCATGTAAGTTATATTATATATTTAATATTGACTATTTAGACACTTTTTAAACCCATTCTTCTGGTCATCCGATGTGGTATGAGCAGTCCCGATAATGTATGGATGTATTTAATGAACACACACATATATATATATATATATATATATATATATATATATATATAAATGAGGTATAATTTAGAGACAGCAAATGAGATGTGCACAGTTTATAAAAATTAAAAGAAAAAAAGTGTTAACTGGTTAAGTATACATTATAGCAAGTTTACAAAGGTGTATCTGTGACATATCTCATGTATTTGCATAGAACAAATGCCATTAGATGTACATCTATTTGATGTACAACTACATTAAGAATGTATGAAAAGGTTGTAAAAATTCATTTTAATGTAGTTTATCCATTTTGCTGAACATACTGATGTGTACACATTTCTTCTGTGCATCCCATCCCTTGTGCATGTTCACTTAAAGTGAATTTTTTTTTTTTACTGAACCAGAGCAGAGGTGGTTTATTAGAGGTATTAAATATAATAACCATGTTCAATGATGTTTTTAATTTGTTCCTTTTCCTCCTCATTCCACTTAATAGCCTTGTAAGAACTTCTTGTTTAGAGTTTATCCACTCAATCTGTTTAGTTAAAAAATGTTTAGTTTGAGGCATAAAAATGCAACACTTCTGACTGCATGAAACGGTGAAATATCTTTCTTTGTGTTGAAGAGCCACAGTGCAACTGTTTGCTGTTTACTTCACTACAGCCACTCGCGTAATTATTACTACATATTCCAGCGACTCTTACATAAACGTCAATAGCAGCTCTGTGATTGGCTGAGGACAGTGTCAATCAAGGCTCCTTCATCCAATAGACTCGTAACTCGATCTCAAACTATGGCGGCCATGTTGTATCCGCGGCGGATTGGAGGCTGTTCGGAACCGAGTCTGTCCTCAGTCGGGACTCGGGAGTATACGGTGGGGCTCTCGGGCTTGAAGTCGTCTGGGTTTTACGCCATTAGAGATCTACACTCCTCGCCATGAGCCGTCCGTCCTCTGCGGGTGGTGCGGCCGGAGGACTCGGAGCTGGTAAAGCAGGAGGAAGTAAGCATGGAGGTTCTGGAGGAGCTACCGCCTCTGCTGCCGCCGCCGCCGCCGCTGCAGCTGCTGCCGCTGCGGCCGCAGCAGCAGCCGCCGCGGGGGTATCCGGCTCTGTCGCGGGCTCGGGTACGGTGCCCGCGGCCGCTGTAGCCCTTCCAGCCGCTGCCCTGCCGGGACAGTCAGCCGAACTGACAGCGCTGTTTGAGTGCCCGGTGTGTTTCGACTATGTGCTGCCTCCGATCTTGCAGTGCCAGGCTGGGCATCTGGTGTGTAACCAGTGTCGGCAAAAGCTCAGCTGTTGTCCAACTTGTCGCGGCCCTCTCACGCCGAGCATAAGAAACTTGGCAATGGAAAAAGTTGCATCTACTTTGCCGTTTCCGTGTAAGGTAAGAACAACCCCGTAGCACGGGTGAAATGCATTCACTGCCGTCATAACCAATCCAAAGTTGCCTGTAACATAGTTTCATTCAATACTCTGATGGCACACAGAGAGCCATGAGTTTAGTAAGTGTGGTCATATCCTGTAACTAAAGCTCAGATGCCACAGGTGTATATTGCATCAAGCCAAGATGCAGCGCCTGTGCTTCATTCATATTTTTAAGTCTCATTCTTTTATATTTCCAGTGACACATGCAGGTGAAGTGTGTATATTTTCTGTGTTCAGTACTTTCCTCTATCACACTGTAATATTCAGGCATTCGTAGGAAAATGTCTTTGGAAAATCAGAACTATTTTTTAAAAGTCCTAATCATCTCCAGCATGTCAACATTGTCTCAACCAATGGCGTGGTTTTGGGGGCGGGGTTATTTGTTAGTCCAACCAATGGTAGGTAGGGAGGTTAACGGGGAGTGCTTTGGAAACCTGTTTGAGAACAATCGTTATTTTTGTAATTCCAATTGGTCACACTAGAGGTGCTAAAATGGCACATTTCAGCTTTAAAGAGCAGGTCATATGGGGTTTTGCAGTTTTTGTAAAGTAGCTGTCCTTCAATGTAAACAATATCTGCAAAGTTGTTAATCAAAAAAGTGCATTATACATGAAGATATTGTCTGTCAAAAGAGAGTCGACTCAGAATCGCCTTAACGAGTCGTCATATTTTCAAATCGTTTGCCTGTTACCGATATATGTCACTGGGTAACACATTGGCATAATCCCTACCTGCCTGTGAAATACGAACAGTCACTCTGACCTGCCCACAAAAACTTTTGCTAGTGTGTTTACATCATGTTGAGAAGATGCTGTATTCTGTGCTGTGAAAGCAAGTTTGTTTTGTTTTTTTATTGCTGTAAGATGATGATGTGAAGAATCAGTGGTTAAATTATTTTTTTGCACGATACCACAACAATACAATTCAAACCTTTTGTTGTGTGCTCATTATTTTACCAAGGACTGCTTTTCTAATCTGGGCTTTTATCTTCTTTGGCTACCAATCGTATTCATTTGGTCTAACAAGTGTCTGAACCACAACCTGTAAGTACGATTGATACGTTATGTGTACATTTTCAAGTGAGTGCTCAAAATATCTATTGTGCTTAATGTGATGTATACCTAGTGCAGCTTTAGGTTTTCAGGTAAACCACGATATTACTGTCTTACTGAAATAGTTCTGATAATTAGCTGTAAACCCACTATTTTCTAAGAATGTATCGAATAATGTAGACCATTGTTGTTCTGATTACTTAGTTTAATAATATAGGATGTAACTTTGACATATTTTGTTTTACAAACTGTGTTGTTTCATCAGTTAATCACGTCAGCACTCAGCTAACGTATCCAGCATTATTGTTTTGCTATGTGTTTACAGTTTAGCAGCTAAAGTTTAGCTGTGGGCATGATGCGCTTCCAGAAAACATTAAACATAATGTTTTTATGTCATTATTTTAAGAATGGATTGTAGCACTATATTATTATTTTATGTAAAGGTGCTCAGGGTTGCCAGGTTTTCACAACAAAACCTGCCCAATTGCTACTTAAAACTAGCCCAATCTAAAACTAGCATTTCGAGGGGCGTCACCTGTGTTCCAGAGTGTAAAATACACAATTTTTGTCGGGGTTCCCTTGGTAAATTCGCATTTCAGGGGCTAAAATATGACGTTATTGGGGTCGCTTCAACCCGCGACATCAAAAACAGCGTGGACTTTGCACCACAGATGGTAGCGCTTGCTAACTTGCTCAAGTACTCCTCTTTGTGACAATCACAACAGACTTGGCCAGCGGACCAATCAGAGCAGAGTAGGGTTGTGACGATGAGGAAATTTCCCCACCGGTTAATCGGCACGTGACAATACCGGTATCACCGTGGGGGGTGGGGGATTCCTCTTTTTTCTGCTTTTAAATAGCTTATAAACGCATACGTATTATACTTTCACTTTCAGTTTTGCGGGAATTGGCAATTCGGCGTCAATTGTTTGAATGGACGACAACGAAACTACAAAAAAAAAAAACTTTGAACCCAAAATATTGCCAAACAGGTGCTTTTGGACACTAAATCGTCCGCCATTCTCTTTCTGTAAATTCGACTCCTCTCGTTGTGATGTTTTATTATCAAATTTCGGGAGGAGCTCGCACAGATAATTAACACGGCCAATTCACCATCAGCAATCACACTCCCTATCCAAGCACTACAAGAGAATCCCTTTAAATAGCCAACCAGTCTTACCTTCATCATCTCTTGTTTTCAGCATCCCTCTCCCTGGGCAGGGGGAGTGCCCCGGGCTCGGCCAAACATGCTTAACTTTTACGCTGTTTATTATATGTAAGCGCGAACTCGTGAACTCCTCACGTGATAAATGAAATATGACGCATTGTAGCTATGTTCAGTTTTTAATTATATTGCATGCTCTCGTCTTAAGTAAATTATTTAGAATGATATTTTCCATTCAATTCAAATAAATATTTAATAAAAAAACGAATACTTAAAAAAAATAAAAAAAAAGTGGAGACGGTGTCACGGTGGAAAAGTGATGTCACCGGTGTTGCGTCTTAAAACCGGTAACACCGTCAACACCGTCTATCGTGGCAAGCCTAGAGCAGAGTAGGCTATGGAAGGGAGGGCTTTACAGACATTACGTTCAAAGCTGGTTCGAATAAACTGTTTCAAAATCATTGACGACATGACTCTGTTAATGTACAATGTTTTCTGACCTTAGATGCATTTAAAACTGTTGTAGGGGACACCAACACAATATTAGGACACTTCAAAAAAATCACCTGCTCTTTAAAAAAGGGGCATAGTTTTACATGCACCCCATCAAAAAAGATTCCCCATATTTTAGCCTCATTTTCATCTGCACACTTAAAAAATAAAGGTGCTTTAAAAGGTTCTTCACAGCGATGCCATAAGAACCATTCAGTCAAAGGTTCTTTAAAGAACCATCTCTTTCTTACCTTTTTATATTCTGAAGAACCTTCTTTTGCCACAAAGAACCTTTTGTGAAACAGAAAGGTTCTTCAGATGGAACCATTTAGACAAAAAGTGTTATTCTATGGCATCGTGAAGCACCTATATTTTTAAGTGTGTGTTAAATTCAATATGTTGTCTAACATGGCTAATGTCTATATTAGCATTGTCAAAAATATCGATATTTCGATAAATATCGATACTGAAATATCTGAACGGTACCAATACTAATTTCCCGGAGTATCGATACTAGCCGAGCTGTCACTTTCACTTCTCCACAAAGGCGCGTTGACAAACAACACACGTGACCGCGGTGCCTGTCTCGTCTCATTCGAATGAAGCGAATAGAAAGGCGAGTGCGGTGCCCCCGCGACCGGCTTTGTTGATAAAGAAAACACAGCAGGAGTGCTATCTGGAAATATTTCGGATATAATACAAATGAACATGGAAAGCCGAAGTACACTGTAAAAAGATTTCCCCAGTTTCAACTTAAAAACTTAAGTTTAGCAGCTGCCTTCGAATTTTAAGTTAAATCAACTTAAAAGGAAAAGTAATTTCAACTAAAGACAATGAAATGAGTTAAAATGACTTTGAAGTTGATTTAACTTAAAATCTTCAATTTTCAATTTGTCTTAATGTCTATCCAGAGCATTGTTTTCGCGTGTGATGCATGCATGTTTGCTTGCATGGATCGGTGATTATGAATCCGGCATTAAAATCTGTTCATCAAATAATGTTAATCTATTAACCAGCGTTTATGAACGATGAGCAATGCATTTGTTACAGTATATTTTAATCTTTGATAACGGTAGGTAATAAAAATACAACGGATCATGTTAGCTCTGGTCCAATAAAAAATATCAACAGATAGAATTTTGGATTTTAATTAGCTCATGTATTAGTAAATTATAGTTTAAATTAACTTTTAACTAAGATTAATAAATGCTTTGGAAGTATTTTTCATTGTTTATTCGTGTAACTAATGTTAACAAATATCTTTTACCATTAACTTAAATTCTAAGATTAGTTAGATAGTTCAGTTAATTTTAAAAGTGTGGTCTAAAAAGAAAAAAAAGTTTACGACCTACTCTACCAGTTGTATTTGAACAGCTAAGAAAGTATGAAGCAAACTCAAATGAAGCTAAGAAGCTGAACAGGGCTGTAGCAGTGTACATATGCATATACCTCATTGTCATGTTCTAGACTTGTTATATTTATCTTTAAATTAAAAAAGAAATTTACCCCCTTAATATTGTGGCAGTTTTTTTCTCTGTGGTATCGAAAATAGTATCGAATATCGATATTTTTCAAGGTATCGTATCGAAGTTAGAAATTCCAGTATCGTGACAACACTAGTCTATATCAATATAATCCAGTGCTCTTTGTTTTGCGTCTTATAAAATATCCTGTTACTATTTCAGTGTGAGAAACCACTATAAACAATTCAGTGAGTGGGTGAACTGTCCGAATGAATCAAACTAAATTACAGATGTTTTTGCAAATCTTTCTGATCATTTGGCAGTCCCCACTAGGATTTCACAAATATTTATATATATATATATTTTTTGGAATCGAAAAACTGATGTGGTTTGAATTTCTAGAATTTTGTGGAAAATTTGCAGTGTCATTTGGTAATCATATTTACCATATTATTAATGACATTAAATGTACAATAGTCATATATGACTATTGTTTACTTTCATATTGTGCTCTTTTTTCATATGTGCATGTTTCTTTATCACACTATTGCAATATTTTGGCAAAAATGGCAATATTTTGTTGATTTCTCATTGTGTTTTGTGATTGTGGTATTGCACAAACACTGGGGGAACTGAATTGTATCAAAACAGTGATTCACTCACAATTCCAACATAGCTAGTTCTAACACATGATGCAGAAATTTGTCAGGGAAAATTATAATTTCCAATGTCACAGAAGGATCAGTCATATTTTGCTGGAGCAATTACTAGAAACAAGTTTGATTGCTTGGTTTAAATGCGAGAAGTCTTATTAAAACCTAACATAACTTAAATGAGATTGTTATTTGATGATACAATTGCATTAGAAAGATGTATCTTAAGTTCTGTATCTTGATACTGCTATTATATTATTTTCAGTTTACATTTGGATTTTTTTTCCTCTTACAACTGCAGTGTGTTTATACTTAATTTTTTTAAACACTTTTTACGCAGTCTGAGCTTTAAGTTTTCGTTTTACTGTGACTGACCTAAAACACCTTGATTGCATCACCAGTACATTAAAGTTTTATTCTCTGTTATCACTGGTCTGTGAAAGTTGATCACTACTCTTATTCCCTGGGGTAATGTTTCCTGCTTTACAGTGGCTGTAATCAAGACATTGCAACTGGTACGTGATGTAGTGCAGTCTCTAAAGTGATACCAGCCATCAATAAAGGAAAGTAGCTCTGAATGTTTGTAGTGAAAGTAAAGCTGGATCCCCTGTTATTTCAGCAAAGGGCTTTGTCAGCTAGTTATTCGATGCTCTGTACTAACAGCATTAAATAATACGGGACCTCTGGGGTTTTTTTTTTTTTTGTAGAGGTATGTTGTGAAAACCATGTGCTGCACTCAACAGGTGACAGCAACTTCGCTCTTTAAATACCTCATATCATACTATTTATATAATTTTATTTTATCCAATTAAAATCTAAAGGTTTGTTTTTTGCGACAATTTTTACACATTTTTGACAATTTATTTTTTTTAAATAATTTAGTTTCTTTATAACTCTTAGAGTTAAACAAATAAATGGTCTTTGCAGTTATTTTTAGAATGAACAAAAGAGTTTGACACATTTTGCTAATGCTTAATTCATATTGCTGCTTGGGTTTAGTAATTTGTGTTTTTGGACCAGGAGGACATTAAGATCTGAAAGTTACAGTATATTTATTGATAATACTTTTTTTTTCTATGTTTAGGAAAAAATATTTCTCATGAATTTATGATTAATTGCTTTTAGAGTTATGGCTATGACACAAAAGAACATCTTTTGAAGAATGTTGGTAACCAAAAACACAGAGACATTTCTAAAAAACATGTCTACTTTTGCGTCTCTCAAAATAAAGTAAAAATAAATAAATTGACTTTTATTTTAATAAATAAATTTGACGTTATTTAAATTCAAAATAATGGCTTAAAAATATTTAATGTTGACTTTAAATATGTAATATTTATATGTATATTGTTTTTAATGTGCATTTTACTAATTTGATCTTTGCACAATAAATATACACACACACCGCTTAAAAGTTTGGGACTTGTAATTTTTTTTTTAAATAAGTCTCTTATGCTTATCAAGACTGCATTATTTGATCAAAAATACACACACACAAAAAAAAATAATACTTCATAATGTAATTACAATATAAAATAATGTTTTTTATTTTAATACACTTTAAAATGTAAATTATTCCTCTGATGCAAAGCTGAATTTTCTTCAGCTGTTACTCCAAATTCAAATTCATATTTTATTTTTTATTTTTATCCAGTCTTAAGTGTCACATTATCAGTCAGAAATCTTTCTAATATTTTGATTATTAGAATTATCAATTTTGGAAATAGTCATGCTGCTAAATACATTTTTTTGGAACCTGTGATTTTTTTTGTTGTTGTTGAGGATTGTTTAATGAATAACAACTTAAAAGAACAGCATTTATTAAAAATATAAGTTTTGTCTAACAATGTAAGTCTATCCTATCACTTTTTATTAATTTAGCGCATCCATGGTGAATGAAAGTATTAATTTCTTTCAAAAAATGAAAGAATACAAATTTACTGACCCCAAACTTTTATACAGTAGTTTATATGGTTATAAAATATTTCTATTTTAAATAAATGCTGTTTTTTTTTTTTTTTTTTTTTTTTTTTGCATCAAAGAATCATAAAGTGTCACAGGTTTTAAAAGAATATTAAGCAACACAATTGTTTCCAGCACTGGTAATAAATCAGTATATTAGAATGATTTTTGAAGGATCATGTGACACTGAATACTGGAGTAATGATGCTGGAAAATTCAGCTTTGATCACAGAAATAAATTTGTTTTTTTAAAGTGGATAAAAATAATGTTGTTTTACATAGTAATATTATTAAAAATAAATAAATAAATAAAATAAAATAAACGCAGCCTTAATGAGCATTAGAAACGTATTTAAAATACGTTAAAATTTTACTGATCTCAAGCTTTTGACCGGCAATGTATGTTTATGTATATGAAAATGACTTTCTATTTTGTACGATATTTTATCTTTAATTTAAATTCATAATGCAAAAGGAACTTAAACACAGTTCTCATAATGCTTTCATAAGCAGAGCACTAGGGCTGCAACTAACGACTATTTTAATAGTCGACTAGTCACCGACTATTGAAACGATTAGTCGACTAATCGGATAATTATTCAATTTTTCTCAAATTTAGCATGAGATTGCTTTAATTATGTGGAAAATTATAGTAAACACAAGAAAGAAGGGGGTACTTCAATAAAAAAATGCATATTTTGCTGCTGATAGGCCAATTCATACTAAAAGTAAATAAAAATGCCCTGTCTAAAACCAATTAGGCACAGTGCTCGGTCAGTACAGACATAAATGCATAAATTATGAAACTCTATAATTTTTTTAATGGACAGGCACATTTGTTTTATAAGAAAAAAATAAATTAAAATCAAGTTAACATTTTCTTCCTGTAAACCATCAGCAGCAATAAAACAGTAAACAAAACTGTATATCCAAAACAAAACGTATAGGCTTCCATGTTATTTAAATCTTACCGAGGCCAGCCAAACTCCCTTTCATTCAACTGTCCGACGTGCTTTCGCTTTAAATGTTCGTGCATCACAGAGGTGCTGCCGTGATGCGCAAGGACTGCTTTACAAACCATGCAGGTAATATTTTAATTCGCCGTAGCAGGCTAAAATGCTCCCAAACTTTACTCCTGTTTCATACATACTATCAGTCTGCAGTGCGTCTACAGTCCGTGTGCGTTACGTATGCGGTGCAGAAGAAGCACAGACTCGTTTTGCTTTCACACAGAACGCGTTTGCAGTCCGTACATTGTGAACGTTCTAATCCGTTAACATGGGTGTGGAAAAAAAAAAAGCACTGCAGACGGAGTATGTGTGAAACGGGCGTGTTTTGGTACGCGCAGCTGCTGCGTTGGACGCCGCCATTTCTGTATGTTATCGCTCAGCATAGAAGCTGCGTATGTGCGACTCTCGGCAGAAAGATGCCTCACTCGGTTGTCTGGCGACAACATCGACAATGAAATTCATTGTCGACTATTTCTATTATCGATTTTTGTCGACAACGTCGACGAATCGTTGCAGCCCTACAGAGCACATGGATTTATTTTATATGATCACGGGTTACGTAACGTGGTGTATCTGAGAACATTGTCCTTAAGATACTGTCTGATTATCACAGACCTACAGTAACATTAATGGGTGTTAGCAAATCGCTTGGCAAAAACATTGTGCAAAAGCACAATGTCATGGCTTTGGTAGCCTTCTTAGTGGGCCCAAAAAGGAGGTAAGGATTGACGTAAACATGAGACATGAGAATACCATAAATTTACTGACTAAAAATATCATGTGATGTAACCATCCAGTAACAAACAACATAATTTTTTACACTTTGAGTGTACACATCTAAATCATTGTTTTAAGGTAAAAAGTATTTTTTATTATCAAGTTATTTACTTATTAAATCATTAAATATGAGAATGGTTTTGTGGGGTTGCACCACATGACATTTTTCAACCTGAACCAACCTACCTTGTCATTAAAAAAGCCAAATTTCTGATAATTTTGAGAATGTATTTTTTTGACCTTGACACAAAGTCATGAGGGACTGCACTGTGCATGGTTCCTCTATGTAAAATCTAACCTGCGAGATAACCCTGTTAGCACACAGCACGTATGACAAATATACGTGAGTTGATCCTGAGACCGGATCTGCTGCTTTTTTTTTTCTGCAAATTTGCTTGGCAAAAGCACAATGTCATGGCTTTGGTAGCCGTCTTAGTGGGCCCAAAAAGAAGTTAAGGATTGACTTACCGAGAGCATGAGAACACAATACATTTACTGACTCTAAAAATATCATGTGGTGTAACCATCCAATAACAAATAACACATTTTCTTACACTTTGAGTGTACACATCTTAATCATTATTTTAATGTAAAAGTTATTTTTTATTATTAATTTATTTACTTATTAAATCATTAAATATAAGAACATTTTTTGGGGGGTTGCACCACATGACATTTTTCAACCTGAACCAACCTACCTTGTCATTAAAAAAGCTAAATTTCTGATAATTCTGAGATTTTTGTTTTGTGACCTTGACACAAAGTCATGAGGGACCACACTGCAGGGTTCCTCTATGTAAAATCTAACCTTCAAGTTGTACCGCATGACTTTAACTTTTCGGACTCATTCTTAAACCTGTGAGAGAACCCTGTTAGCACACAACAGGTATGACAAATATACGTGAGTTGATCCTGTGACAGGATCTGCTTTTTTTCACACTCCTAAAAATGATTCATTTGGTTTATAAGAAACACGCGCTTCGGTAGAAGTGGAAAAGGAAATGGAATATCAGCCGTAGTGTCTCCTCAGATGTCTTAGCAGCACACCTCATGTAGGATGTCCGTTTGGAGCATGGCCCAGAGAGTCTGGCAGGAAGGGAGCAGTTCCTCAGAACTGTCACTGAGCTGCTTTCCTCACACGCCAGGCTCTGGCAGCGGGCGGCTGTGTCCGGCTGGCATACGTAACCCGATTAGACATGGATACGCTTAGTCCCCTCAGGCTCGGGCATTTATTTTGCTGTGTGAGTCTATTTTCAGCCTGTTCTGCGGGTTTGTTAAGACACAGGCTGCTGTCACTATGAATAGAGGCGAGTGCAAAGCGAATTAGAGGTTTGTAATGATCCCCATCATAGCCTGTTTAAAGAGGAGAGCACCCCAGTGTGGCCAACACTGGTGACACCTGGCTACTGCACATGTGTCGCATTGATTGCAGCACTGAGTGTAATACTCTTCCAAGCATCTGTGTACACAAGACACAAAGCTCTGCTGCCTTTGAAAACCCTTGTTTGTGATTTTGCAAGCTTGTAGATTCTCGCATACTTAGCAGAAATCTTTATTGTTAGCATGATTTACTATGGTTGATAAATATATCAGGCAGTCTGACATTAGTCATTTTGATATCTTTGGCATTGTTTGGTAAGTGTCCACTTGTGTAAAATCTGCTGATGGCCTTGTCTTGTGCCTAAAGTTTTTTACATTAATAAAATTAAATAATTTGTTAAAATTTCTGTTTATAAATTAAAAATAAATAATAATCAATACTCTGTGTATTACTTTTATAAAATGTTTACAAAAATGTACAAATGTTTACAAAAATTGAGAATATTTTAAAATACAGTTTGATAAAGTCTTGTAAATATATAAGAATCTGACTTATTGTTTTTAGATTTAAATAAAATATTGACAAATCATAAATGACTATTAACAAATAATTTGTGTATTATTTATGTACAGTTTTTACAAAAATGTAAAAATAATCAGTTTTAAAATATATTGTTTTTTTAATTAAAACAAAATTATATTTAAAAATACTCATTAGCTTGTTTTATGTATTTTTATTCATAAAAAAACCTTGACATTGAACATTGAAGTTTAGATATTAAAATATTGTGAAATGCTCGTTTAGAAAACGTTTACTCTGGGCTTACAATTTTCTTGTATATAATATATTCATTAACATACTTTATGTATTTATGAAATTGAGTAGATATTAAAGTATTGTTGAACAAATTATTTTAGGGTTCAGATATTTTGTGAATATCGCATTTACTGCCGTTGAATTTTATTTGTAATTTTGTGATTTGTGTGTGTGTATGTGTATTATATGAAGTCTTTACAAAAACTGAAATTGAATGAATATTAAAATATATTATAAAATGTGTATTAAAATTGTTAGTCTATGTATTTTTTTATTTATTTAAACAAACTTTATTTAAAGATATTTATTAACATACTTTATGTAGTTTTATTTATACAAAACCTTAAATTGAAACTAAGTAGATATTAAAATATTGTGAAATGTTTATTGTTAAGCAAATTGTTATTTTAGGCTTCGGAAATTTTGCCATTAAATCTTATTTTAAGTTCGTATTTATTTATTTATTTTTGGATATAATGCTATGGTAATATCTCATGGTATTCTTAAATGGGCCATGTAAATATGTTCCATGGTACCATGCATAATGCATTGCTATGCATTTATACTATGTACATGTATTGTATATACAACTTTCTTCTTATACTTTTTTTCTCAAACATAGGCAAACAAACCCAAGCGTGCTGCTAATAATAAACCACGCATGTATAAACACATATGTCACATGCGTTATTATACAATTGTGCACACATGCACAGAGCTCTCAAGGCACTCATTGTCAATTAAGTAAAGAAATGGAAGGATTAATGAGAAATCGGCAGTTTTCACACATGAGCTGTGCTGAGAGGTGGATCAAATAACCATTTTAGCGCACCGCGTTTCCTCCCCCTCCCGTAATAGCTGCAGCCCCTTCATCATATCACTGGAGGAATGAATGTGAGCAGCCCGTAATTAATTTCACAGATGAGTTGCTCACAGGGCGACTCGCTCGCCCCTCTCCAGCTGCATGCATGCAAACAGCACGTGTGTGTTTGCAGGTAGTGTTGAGAAAGGACGTGGTCAGCACATTGACATATGGACTTCAGAGGGCAAAGAGTGACAGAAATGAAAGAGTGACTTTGAGTATCTCTGGAGGCCAAAAGCAGAAAGGATGACCGAAGTGAAGCGTTAAGGTTAATGCAGAGCACTTTTAATGGCCTCTGTACATTCACCAGGGGTAATGTACAATGTGGTCATCTTTATAGTATACTTCAAGGATCCATGTAGTCGAAAAAAGAGCGATTGTTGTTTGCCGACATTTCATGCACCTCCTGCTTCTGCACAGGAAGAAGTTCACACCTGCAGATACTGTAATAGTGAGCAATGCTGGGCTCAATGATGTCAAGTAAATTTTGTTAGACGTTTCACTGGAGAGACAACAAATATTGCTTTGATTATGTGCAGCCCTATTCTGTATGCATATGGGAGACTTTCTTTGCCAATCTTTGTGATGCAACTTTATATAATAGTGAGAAATTATATACAAATATCTGAAGAAGCCAAATTGCAACATATTTTTTCTTAATTTTTTGGAAATGACAACATAGTTGTTTGTTGTTGAAAATGAATACGTTGGAAATAAAAGGCTAGTATTTAAAGAATTATTTTCCTTCCAGAATAAAAATTTCCAGATAATTAACTAGCCCAATGCCATCCAAGATTTTCATCTCTTTCGGTCTTCAGTTAAAAATAAATTTTAAGGAAAACACTCCTTCATTTTTCAAAACATTTTTCTCCATGTAGTGGACTTCGATGGGGGGCAATCGGTAGAAAGTCCAAATTGCAGTTTTTTTTGTACCATTTAAATATGTTCCATGGTACCATGCATAATGTATTGCTGCACATTTATTTATGTATTGTATATACATAACTTTCTTCTTATTCTTTTTTTCTAAAACAAACCCAAGCATGGTGCTAATAATAAACCACGCATGTATGAACACATATGTCACACACATTATTATACAATTGTGCACACATGCACGGAGCTCTCAAGGCACTCATTGTCAATTAAGTAAAGAAATGAAGTCAAAAAGAAATCAAGGTTTTTGAGGAAAACATTCCAGGAGTTTTCTCCATACAATAGACTTCAATGGGGATCAGCGAGTTGAAGGTCCAGTGCAGCTTCAAATGGCTCTACACAATCCCAGCCGAAGAATAAGTGTCTCATTCTAGGGAAACGATCTCTCATTTTCTAAAAAAAAACACAAATGCTCATCTTGCACTAGTTCAATTATGTTCTGCCCTATTCTGTGCATATTGGAGACTTTGCCAATCTTTATATAATAGCGAGAAATGAAGATGTAAAAATATCTGAAGAGGCCAAATTGTCTGTTGTTGGAAAATGAACTGGTTGGAAATAAAAGGCTGGTATTTAAGGAATTATTTTGCTTCCAGAATAAATATTTAGGATAATTAACTCACCCCATGTCATCCAAGATGTTCATGTTTTTCGTTTTTCAGTCAAAAAGAAATTTTGAGGAAACATTGCTTAATTTTTCAGAACATTTTTCTCCATATAGTGGACTTCAACAGGGGGTCAATCGGTAGAAAGTCCAAATTACAGTTTCAATTCAGCTTAAAAGGGCTCTACACAATCCCAGCTGAGGAATAAGGGTCTTATCTAGCGAAAAAAATAAATGGATACATTTAAAACAATAAATTTCTATACTTTTTAACCATAAATGCTCGTCTTGCACTAGCTCTGCAAAAAAACACATTACGTAATCATGCTGGAAAGGTCATGTGTGGTTAGTTCTTCGTCTGTGTACTCTGGTTCAAAAAGGTAGGTTAGGATGGAAAAACTCATTTTCTCCTCCAACTTCAAAATTGCCCGACATCGTTTTACATTTGGTAAAAGGCGTTTGGTTTTCTTTGCACGTTCACTTTATAAACATTGGGTCAGTTCTTGCATCACGCCTACATCATGTGTGACCTTTCCAACATGACTACGTAATGTGTTAAGTCGAGCTAGTGCAAGACGAGCATTTGTGGTTAGGAAGTATATATTTTTTTTTTATTTCTTTAGAAAATTTAGAAAATGAGAGATTGTTTCTCTAGAATGAGACACTTATTCCTCGGCTGGGATTGTGTAGAGCCCTTTGGAGCTGCATTGAAACTGCAATTTGGACCTTCAACCCACTGATCCCCATTGAAGTCCACTATATGGAGAAAATCCTGGAATGTTTTCCTCAAAAACCTTGATTTCTTTTTGACTGAAGAAAAAAAGACATGAACATCTTGGATGACTTGGGGGTGAGTAAATAATCAGGAAATTTTCTCATTCATCATTATGATATGATCATTAATTCTTTTTTTGGATATTTGTTAAGTAGATGTTTTTCTTGTTGTTAGCTGATCTGCTCTGACTTTAAGTATTTTTACTGAACATTGAGGCAATACTATACAATTAAAGGCTTAGTGGTTTCATGAATAACCCATCCATGATACAAGTTCATTGCATTCAATGTGCAAAAATGGTTATTTTAAGAAATAATCAGTTAAAGGTTCGTAAAGTAACCTAAAATGGATCTTTTATGGCAGTGCTATAGAAACCTCCTTTTGGAACCTTTATTTTTAAGAATGAAAAACATGATTATTTGCCTTGTGGCAATGCTGTACTTTAATTTGGTATACACAGAATGTTCGACAACCAAAATTATTCGGCTGAAAATATAAGCGAATAAGAAGAAGGTCAAATAAATTATGCCGAACAATGACGTGACACGATCAAATAGTGTGCACTAATGCAGCAAACATGTCAGCAGTGTGGAAGCATTTAAAACTGTCCGAGAAAGATGCAAAGATCATTACAAGCACTGACAGCACGAGACTGTTTAGTATTGCATCGCATGCCTTCCATGAGAAAAGAAAGGGGTGGCTGTTGCTTAAATAAGCGTTAAATAAGGTTTTCTTGTGGGTTTCCGCCAAAATAAGTCAACATTCATAAATGTTAGTATTGTAATTTTACTGTTGTTCTGTAAAATAAAATAAAGTAACACAACAGCTCTATTAATACAATTATTATAACATTCACCTTTTCTCAGCAAGGCCACGAAAAACCATGTTCAGTAATCGGCCTTCGGCCCAGTGTGTATTTTTGTTCACCTTCAGCCAAGAATTTTCATTTCGGTGCATCCCTATTGTTAACATTTTGCAGCTTTGTACTATAGTGGAATTGCACTGATTTGCATTTTTTTTTTATCTGCAAATGCATTTCACACTAAAAATTTTGGTTGAGAGTGGCGTCAGTTATATCAATTTATTCATTTTTTGGAAATGTTTGCCATATTATAATTGAATATATGCATAAATAACACATTCATGATTTGTATTTCTTTTTCAGACAAAAAACAGCACAGTCAGTATTATTTTATGGAAAGTGCAGAAAGAATGCAAAGTTGGCTCTCTCAGCTTTATTTAAGGAATGCATGATAATGAGCAAACTAATACTAATTTTCACTGCTGCTGCTTGCTGATTCAGCGGATACTTTCTCCGCATTGTCACTTGTCATTTCGGGAGCAGTTCAGTGCACCTCTCAGCACCACTAAAGTGCATACGACCTCTGGATTATTATGTCCATTAGTCATATTACGCAATTAATCACGAATGTCATCGCAATATACAGTTGAAGTCAAAAGGTTACATACACCTTGCAGAATGTGCAAAAAGTTAATTATTGTACCAAAATAAGAGGGATCATGCAAAATGCATGTTATTTTTAAATTTAGTACTGACCTGAATAAAATATTTCACATAAGATGTTTACATATAGTCCACAAGAGAAAATAATAGTTGAATTTATAAAAATGTAATTAACTTCGTATACTGAGAGTTTATACCCCTGGCTCTTAAAGCATTATTTTTCCCTGTGAAGGATCAGTGAGCATTTGAACCTTATGTAATTGTAATAGTCCCTCAGTTGTCCTCAGTGTGAAAAGATGGATCTTAAAATCACACAGTCATTGTTGTAAAGGGTTCAAATACACAAAAATGCTGAAAAACCAAAGAATCTGTGGGACCTGAGTAGGGGTGGGTATCGTTTGAATTTTATCGATTTCGATTCCGATTCCACTTATCGATTCCGATTCTTTTCGATTCCCAGTTTCGATTCCGATTTAGTAAAAAAAAAAAAAAAAAAAAAAAAAAAAACACAAAAGTCAAACATTAATATATTAAACATGTTTATTTTCAGTGCTAGATTGCAACATATTATTTTATCACAGGGGTTCTCAACCTTTTTTATATCAGGGCCCCCTTCTTCTCGGGTCAGTTTTGCAAGGCCCCCCTATGCCTGACATTTCCTCTAAAGGTGTTTATTTTTTAACCTTTTTTATTAACCTAAACATTAGTTTTGCCTTTTTATTTTTCTCCTGCATGTTATAAAAAAAATAAAACAAACTTTAAATTAAAGCTATACTTTTGAATTTAAAAGAAAATCCTCTGCTCTAACTTTTTAACATGAATACACATACAGATTTAAAGCACCTAAATTATTTAATTCAGACATTCTTCACAACTTCAGAGTACTCTTTCTTAAGTGACTGAATATCTACTGTTTGTATTTATTATAAAATAAACATATAAATGAAAAATACAGTAAATACATTGTAAATCTGTTTATGCTGGTGCTCATATGTGCTTAAACACCACTGACCCTTAAGATCCACCTCTATGGGTAAGCATTCATTATAAAAAACTCACAGGACATTCATTTTGAAAACTATGCAAATATTTTGAAATTTCACACAAAAATACTATGGATCAGAGCACCGAAAGCATGAATAGTTTGTGAATAAACAGCGGACTTATGCGTGCCTAATGTACGACTCCGATATACAAGAATGAATACATTAGGTATGCGCGAGTTCGTTACTATTACTCTGGTCATCTTTGCCTTTACATTACCGGGAGGGTTTGTTTCATGCAGCCAAGAGATAAAGTAGATACCTGTCTTCCCGCGGAGGTATAAGTGACTTTTATGTGGGCGGGCGCAGGACTAAAATCCGTCCCTTGCAGATCTCTAAGATGAAGTTTGCGTGCAGCGGTAGATTTGTCTTCGGTTTTTACAAAGCGTAGACACACTTTTAAACGCTTACCGTGATCCATCTTTTCGACTGATGTTTACATTACCACGTAAAGTCCTGGCAGATTGCACGCGCGGAAGGTCCTGGCAGATCACTAGATGGAAAAAAATGCAACCAGGAATCGAAACGAGGAATCAAAATTTTAATATTATAACAAGTATCCGATTCTTTATCTTAAGTATCCGATTCCAGAATCGGAATCGATTTTCGATTCCCAACCCTAGACCTGAGGCACTTTTCTGAACAGTGGGCAGTTTAACTGTTCAGGACAAACAAGGGACTCATGAACAACTATCACTAAACAAAACAAACAAAAAAACATATGTCTTTATATGTCTTTAATGTGAAACATCTTATTCAGGTCAGTACTAAATAAAACATAACATGCATTTTGCATGATCCCTCTTATTTTGGCAACATAATTTACATTTAGATTTTGCAATATGTATGTAAACTTTTGACTTAAACTGTATAGAATAATAGATTATTCAGTAGTCGCTTTGGTTGCAGTCACATTAAGCCTTGAGAATTTTACGTTACATTTAGCCACAAGGCCCTTTATGTAATTTTGCTGTCTATATTTTATAATATATCTATTATAAAAAAGTAAGGTGTTACGTTTTTTAGATAATATCAGTAAAAAAATTATTTAAAGAAAGCTTTAATGTGTAATGTGCATTTCTATGGGACCAAATATATTATTCCTTTCGTATGGAGGCCTTTATGTTCAGTAGTTAGTGCATGTTTTTCTAGCATTTTCTTTCTTTTTCTTTAAATTGTGATTGCATTTTCAGGTATTTACCTCCTCCACTTCATTAGGAAGCCCAAAGTAATAGCACATTCCCGTAAGCACAGTAGTTATATTTCCTGCAGCCCTTTAATATATGAACGAAATTGATTTTCATTACGCGCTGAGCAGTATCATCCTTGGCTCCATCTTCAAATTGGATTATCTGATGCACTGGAATGCAGTGCACCGAAGCGGCTCCTTCTTCCTGCTCTCTTACTGTAGATTGTGAGGACGCCTATGGAAAACAGTATTGACCTTTGGTGCCATGTCAGCAGCATTTTGTATCTGCCTCGTGGGCACACTGATGCGTCACTCTTAGCTTCTCCTGCGCGTTAATGATGGACGCAGCGATCCTTGACCACATTCTGCTCACCCTCCCTGCTTGGCCTGTTTAATGATGCGACATCTGCCTCGCGTACGATTCTGCCCGAGGGCCGCAACCTTCCAGTGGCTCTCCTCTGATCATGGCTCACTGGCCACAAGGAAAATGGCCCGTCGTGGAATCTGGACAGGGTAATAGGGTACAACGATCCACAGAAAAAGCAATTAATCATTTAAAAGTTAATAGGTTAATTAAACTCTTTGTGACACATCTTCAAAGAAGCCAACTCTAGCATACTTCTTAAAAGAATGCTTGTTATGGAAATTACATACTTTAAAAGAATCTTCTTAAAGTTATAGTTCACCCTAAAATAAAAATTAACCCATGATTTACTCATCCTCAAGCCATCCTAGGTGTATATGACAATTGAAGTACAATACAATCAGACACTTTCTTCTTTCAATACAATTGGAGTTATATTAAAAAATGTCCTGACTCTTCCAAGCTTTATAATGGCGCATTCTCGAGAGAGTGGCGTTCCAGCAGATGACGTAGGAATGAATGTCTCGCAAGAACTCTTGTTTACAGCAAAGGAAAAACAGTCTAATTTGGCTAGTATCAAAATACGCTGACATTTCTCTTTACAAATCCTCATTTTGTACTTCTAATTTGTGAACAATGTTTTGTTTTGCCCTCTACACGTTCGCCTACATCCTACGCCATCCACTGGAAGCTCTGCTGGGAATATAGTTTCTTGAGAACCAAGTTTTGTTTACAGCAAAGGAAAATCCTAATTTTTTTTGTTTTGGCCTTTCCACTGTGCTTCCACATTCTCACTGGAGCTTACGCTACGCTTATGTCATCTGTGGGAAAGCCACTCTCTCGTGAACTTGCATACGACAGTCAGTGAAAACTAGAGATTATGATTTATAAAGTTTTAAATATGGATATTTTTCTAATACAAATGCATCGATTCACTTCAGAAGGCCTTTATTAACCACCCAGTGCTGTGTGGAGTACTTTTAATGATGGATGGATGCACTTTATTTTGCTTCAAAATCTCAAGCACCATCCATTGCGATTATTTGTTTCATCATTGCATAAATTAAATAGCCAAAATGTGCTTTTTACAGTTTTGTCTTGCTTTTCAAAACGACAATTTAAAAATATTTACTTAACACTGAACATTTTTAACATTCTAGTAGACATTATAGCCTACCAAAAAAGCACGATTTAACTTATTTTACTTAGTAAAATCATTCTTATATTCTTTGGCCATTTTTATGACCCCCTTCTTGAATCAGGCATTTGTTTTTAATGTAAAAACAAATGCAGCCTTTTCAAACATTAGAAAATATTACAGATCCCAATTTGAATGTGTGTATGTTATAATCAATGTATTAATAGAGCTGTTATAATTATTGTTATTTTTTTTTGTCTCGCTTTTTTTATTTTACAGAGCAACAGTAAAATTACAATAACGTCTATGAATGTTGACTTTTATTTTGGCGGAAATGCGCAAGACGACATCAGTACTTTTTGTTGACAGGAGCAGATTTATAAATGATTCTCATCAAGCAGCGAAGATTTTTCTCACGCTTTGGACTTTGAACTCTGGCTAACAAGCTTGTGCAGCGCTGTCAGAGTACACACAATTTGTGCGTGTATTAGAAAACATAATGTTCTGTAGTTTATTTACTAATAGTTTAAGGCCATTTCGCGATTTTAGTTATCATACAGTAACCAGCAAGAACCACCCCTTCCTTTTCTCATCGACGACATGTGAAGCGGTACTAAACAGTCTCTCGCTGTCAGTGCTTGTATTGATTTTTGCGTCTTTTTCTGACAGTTTTAAATGCTTCCACACTGACGTCATGTTTGCTATTGTCATGTTATTTAGCCAAACAACGAAAGAGCTTTTGTTGCTATTTTGGCTGAATAATTTCAGTTGCCGAACATTCGGTACATTCCTAGTTTAATATATGGAATGCGCCACTTCCGTTATTTTGCTGTTATTTTTCCTACACAGGCTAAATGCAGTCGAGAATTGTTTTTTTTTTAAATCAAGTACTCAAGGAACCATTGCAGCCCTAGTGGAGACGAATATTGTTCTGGGCTCGATTTACATTTATTGTAAGAACAAGAATGAAACATTTAGTTTTATGTTCAGCTGAAGAAATTAAGTCATATGGGTTTGGAATGACATTAGAGTGAGTAAATAATGGCAAAATTTTCATTTGTGAGTGAACTCTGTTTAACAAGGTTGAACATTGTGATTAAATTTGTTGCCATTTGGAGATGGTAATTGCAAAAAAAACAGACAAAAAACTTTTACTTTCAAGACTCTGTATGGGAAGTAAAGCGGTTGGAAATTACAGTTCAATATGCATCTGGGCGTTTTGCAGAATTTTATGTAGTTTAACCTTCGGCCCTCATCCCCTAAGCTTTGTTTAATGTCCATTATAGTGCAGTCAATGATCTCTTTAGCCAGCCGTAATCAATCCCTTACTGAGTGACCTTTCCTCATCCCATTAAACTGGTGAGCACTTACCTTAAATCCATGGATGGGTTAAATAAGCTAAGCGAAGGCCACCAATCCTCTTTGTAGATATATGGCTTAATATATGCCCTTCCCAGATCCAGATCCTCTATGTGAATAAGGTAAAAGGAAGTCAGGCAAGATTAATGGATAGCTCAATTGTCTCTATTTCAATCATCTTCTCTTTGTAGGCCTTTTTCTACAGCCTGTCTCTGTCCCCATCCAGCTGCTTCCTCAGTAACTTGGCCATTCACTTAACGGAGCCTTTTAATCAGGGGCCATTTGGAGGAGAGACGGGCAGCTTGGACTATTGTGCCTGCACTGAATGACTCCCAGGAGGCTAAACTGAAGGGGACACAGCAGTTTGTCATACAATGGGACTCAAATTAAATGAAAGTGCAATTGAACCTTGTTCTACCCAATTAGGATTTGAGAAATAGAAGATATTGATGGTAGGGCATGCCTCTAGACAGATTTTCAGGCCAGTGATTTGTGTTTCCTGTCATAGTGTTTAATATTTGGCCAGGCACAGGTTGAATGTTGTTTGTGAAACAGAATACGTAAACCTGTTTCTCTTTTATATCATACTCATATGGTGGTGCTTTTTTATTTTGTTTTTTTTTATTGATAGTTAGTAGAGATAGAACAGGAGACACAGAATGGGGACACAATGCAGGTCAGGTATGAAATGTCGATGCATCAGTAGTTTTCAGTTTAAATGGCCTTTAGTTCCCATGTGGAAGGATGTTTTATTGCACTGTGCTGTCACATCAGTGGTTTATAATATAGCCAGGCGTAAATGCCATGCGAGTCGGTATAATGAATAGTGTTTAGACTAAATGATTTGTGGCAGAATATAAATTGGTATAATGCCAGACACATCCACATGGAAGTGTCTATGTTGACTGCTGCTTCCAATCTGGAAGGAGAAAACGTCCCACTTATAATCAGGGATGGGCAGTATTTTAGATAAATGTATTTAAAATACGTATTTGAAATACAAAATACTATTTTGTATTTTGTATTTTAAAGCCTTTGGGAAAAATCTAATGTAAGTTGTATTTAAATACATTTAAGATGAGTATTTTGTATTTTCAAAATACATAAAATACTTTGTGCCAATCAACCTCTTTATCAGGGTGCTGATTTAGTTCAGACACAGCCCTCCCCCAACCTTAAAGGGATAGTTCACCCAAAAATTAAAAAACTTGATGTTTATCTGCTTACCCCCAGGGCATCCAAGAGGTGACTTTGTTTCCTCAGTAGAACACAAACGAAGATTTTTAGCTAAAACTGGTGCAGTATGTGAGCCATATAATGGGAGTGGATGGGCACCAGACCTTTTAAAAGTAAAAAAAAAAAAACATGCATAGACAAATCCAAATTACACCCTGTGGCTCGTGATGATACACTGATGTCCTAGGTTTTTGTACAAAAATGAACAGTATTTATATCATTTTTTACCTTTGATACACAGCAATGTGCAGGGGAAGGGAAGATAATTTATAATCAGTAGTACACATCTAAATGTTTTTGTTTTGCATTCAGAATATGTCCAGATATATTTCAGCCTAATAGGGATGCCTGCACTTGATGGCCAATTTCACATGTATTTTGTGTCTTTTAAAAATACAAAATACTGTATACTATTTAAATAAAAAATTTTACACAGTATTTTGTATTTGTATTTAAATACATTTTTCCACTCAGTATTTTGTATTTTTATTTTAAATACATTTCTATGTATTTATGCCCATCTCTGCTTATAATTTATTCTCTCTCTTCCTTCCTATAATAGTCTCTCAATCATTTACATTTCACACTCTGTCGACCCTAAAATTTCCACGTTTCTAAGCTCTTTACAGTCTGCTCATGTCTGCGTAAGAGCTGCTATTCTCTCTAGCGTTCATGCGTGTGCGTGAAGGAAAGAGAAATGGGAGTGATTTTGGAGTGTGCACATACTGGCAGACTGCCAATCTCTTCCCGTCACTGTCTCGCTTGGCTCTTTGAGCACTCTGTGTTGGGGTCTACAGTTGATTGATTGACAGGTGGTCTTCTCTGTTGAGCTTTCTGGGTACGGCTTTGGCATAAATCGGTGCCTGTCAGAAGGCGAGTGATAACGACTGCAGTCCCTCAGTTTGGATGGGTTTGTAATATACATGCACAACCCTGTGCTTATATGTATATTATACAACAGTTCCAGTCCAATTGGGATAAAAAAGTGCTAATTAGGGGTTCAAGTATGTAGAGTTGAAACCCTGTTAAGGTGCGTTCACACCAGACGCGACTTGCGCGAATAAAACTCGCTGTTCGCGCGTAGTGGAACAGTTGAACATTTGAGTTTACTCGCGCCATTTGTCGTGCAAATCACTTCACAACAGACGCAAATTCGTGTCATGGGAGGGGCTTCTGCCGCCTGGCCGCCAGTCTGTTCGTTGCAAAATGGCTGACATGGATTTTGTTGAGAGAGTAGCTGCGCTTTATTTAAAAGTCGTAAAGTTGTTCGGCGTCGTTTCTGGGTCCATCAGATCCGTCAGAGGCGCACCCAGCTTGGTGAGTTTCACCGACTCCTCCAAGAGCTGCGCCTGGATGACAGCCGGTTTCAGCGTTTTTTATATTTTTTTATATATATATATATATATATTAGTGGTGGGCCGTTATCGGCGTTAACGTGCTGCGTTAACGCGAAACTCTTATCGTGCGATAAAAAAAATATCGCCGTTAATCTATTCTCATATTTGGGTTGGGAGCTGGGTCTAAACTACGCAAGCTATGATGACTTTCACCTTGATAGTTTAACGCTAATGTATACCGAATATGGTCACGCGTTTAAGTCTCCTCCACCAAAACACAGACAGGATCGCGTCGTCCTCCATTCATAAAAACCGAATCTACTATAGCGCGAAATGCCACGTAAATTCGTCGTTTTTTGGATTCATAAATCAAATGTTGGTCAGTCACTTAATTCAAATCGCGATATGGACTAGTGTATGTGAAAACTGAAATGCAAAAAGACCGTTTTAATATGAATCTGAAATGTTCCGTTTGCCTAGCTGTATGTATGCATGGCGGAGACGAGCTTTTACTACACGCATACTGAAACACACGTGACGCTCCCGGTAATTTTTGGCATTTTCATCTCACATGAACAGATAAACTCAATCTCCAAAACTGCTGTGAGTGTCACTTTTACCGTTTTATTTGAGAAAACTAGCATCATATCATACTGTATGACACAGAAACGTCACGGCAACCTGTCAAAATAAAAGTACGGTGTAACATGTAATGGGCTGGGTAGGTGTTGACGTTAAAAAAAACACAATCTAATAGGTAGAAAAAATAATTTCATTGTTAGTTAGTTAGTAAACACAAGTACATCTAATTGAACATAATTTATTTTCATCAACAAATTATCATAGAACAGCTTTATGAGCTTTATGATCCATTCTCAAAGACTTACTTTTAGTCATTATTTGGGTAGCACACATATTCTGAATGCCTTCAGCAGAACTCAAATTAGCCATTTTAATCTAGATTAATCTAGATTAATTCCAAGATTTAATCTAGATTAATCTAGATTAAAAAAATTAATCTATGCCCACCCCTAATATATATATATATATATATATATATATAATATTAGGGCCGGGACTTTAACGCGTTAATTTAGATTAATTAATTACACAAAAATAACGCGTTAAATTTTTTTTACGCATTTTAATCGCACTTTTTTTTTTTGCACCACGGAACGTTTCTCACTGGATGAGTTTCGGCGGACCGATTATACTGGACCACCAACTAGCGTTCATCGAGCCTCAAGTATCACCTCAATGCTTTTACA